>NC_061525.1:25320000-25335000 GCF_022379125.1 Scophthalmus maximus
GGACTGAAGGAGGGAAGGAGAGAAGGCCTGAAGGACTGAAGGAGGGAAGGAAATACCAAAGGTGCCAGTGAAGGATTCAGTGAAGGAGAAATGGACAGAGTCTGAGTCCTCTCTGATTCTCTGGTAAGTCTCAGCTGCTTCCTTCCTCTGGTTTTATTCATTCACAATTTTTCTTTCTCACCACTTGAGAAAAACGTTGTTATTCGTCGAGTCGCCGCTGTCGTTGCCCATTGAGTCAATAAAGTTGCTTCAAATCAGATCTAGCTCTTCACTCATAAGAAGCTTCAGCTTCACTGTGGCGGCCATTTTGATCAGACCTGAGAGCTAAGCTACACATTGAAGGAAAATTCCACTTTTAAAAAAAACAGGCTCTTATTTTGAAAGGTAAACAAAGGTTAACATACCAGACACGTGATTGGACGTTTCCACATTCCTCCATAACAGAAGGTCAGACGTCAAACAGGAAGTGGCTCTAATGTGGCGGCACAATCAATCTGATCAGTCTCTGTTTGATGATCAATGAGTCAGTGATGACACAGTCTCATTGGTCAGAACAAATGATTGACAGGTGTGACTGGGACAGAGGAGGGTCAAAGGTCAGAGTTAAACTGATTCACACATACACACACCCATTTACACACACACACACACACACACACACACACACACACACTCACACACACACTAACACTCTCACACACACACACACACACACACATTCACACACACACACACACACACACACACTCACACACAAACGCATCGAATACCAAACTCCTCTTTTCCTCTCTTTGATTCCTCGTCTTGTTTTTCTTTGCTCTCGAAGCATGACATCATACCCCTCTGAGAGATGCTGCTGTTGCTAGGATACCACCAGCTGACTCCCTGGTCCATTTTTAGAGGGAAGAAGAGGGACGGGAGGTGGGGGAGGGGAATGATTATATCACTGTGAGAACGACTGAATAATGAAAGAAAACAGAAACATCTTTCACCAGCTCGGTGACACATTCATTGAAAACATTCTGAACGAAACTGGTCTAAACCAGTTCAGAATTTAAACTGGAACCCCTAACCGTTTTTAATCTGTTCACACACAAGTAAGAACCATAAACCATAAACCACCACTTCCGGAGCATATTCTTCTCACTTCCGGAGCATATTCTTCTCTAACGCCAGGTCCTTCGCTCACAAAATGGATGACATGGAGCTAATGATCGCTGGTAGCAACTCTGTCTGAGACTAGGGTTAGGTTAGTCGGGGTTAGGTGATGACCCCGACTCTGGAGCAGAGGAGGACTGGTGCTCACAGAGCTGCATCATAAACAACCACTGTTCAACTGAGACAGTCACACACAGACAGACCCTAACCCTACAACAGTGGTTACTACAGCTGTTCACATTCCACCTGATTGCAGAGGGCTTATCCTGACAGAGGTCACATCAGAGCTGGAGACTATAATCAGGCTTAAACTGTACTTCCCAAATTCCCCCAACACGTGAAATGTCCCACCGGAGGAAGTAACACACTTGATCATTCTAAGCATATCTACAGAACCGGACGCTTCCACATCTGAGGGTCTGACCACATCTGCCTGCACCTCGTCCCATCCCACACTCACCATAAAAAGTATCAAATCCTCAACCGAAGGAGCTCCCTCCCAACAAAATGGGATTTATTTGAACATCGGGTCCTAAAAGAATACAGAAGAACTGTTCTGTTTTACATCACAAGCTGCACTGACGTCACTGTGGTCTTTCCAAATCAGAAACCCTGGATGACGAGAGAAATCCACACTCCTCAGAGCTTACGATGTTGCCTTCAAGTCAGGACACACGGCCCTGTACAGCACAGGGGGAATGGACTTAAAAAAAGGCGATTGAGGACCACTTCAGACAACAACACAAGGCGGGTGTGGCAGGGAGCAGCATCACCTCAAACTCCACCATCGATGCTTCGCTGGCAGAGGAGCTCAACTGTTTCTTTGCACAGTTTGAAGTGAAAAGTCCTCTCCCACAAGGCGCCCAGGCACTTGACAGGAACATTAGGTGAGACAGGTGTTCAGATCGATAAACCTGAGGAAGGCTGGCCCAGGTGGAGTCCTCGGAAAGGTACTCAGGACTTGTGCTTACCAACTCGCTGCTGTCTTCACAAACATTTTCAACCTGTCTGTGGCCCACGCTATCGTTCCACCCTGCCTGAAAACAGCCACTATCATCCCTGTGCCTGGAGAGACTTTGTACTGAGGCATATCAAAGACTGCCTCCCTTTGACCTCTATCAATTTGCATACAGTGCAAACAGGTCGACAGAGGATGCCATCACCACGTCTCTCCACGCGGCTCTGAATCACCTGGACCACAGAGTATGTTCGGATGCTCTTCAGATTACAGCTCAGCATTCGATACTATCATACTGATCAGGAAACAGCTCCACCTAGGCCTTCGTCTGTCAACCTCTCTTCCACCCTCACTCTCAGCTGTGGCACCCCACAAGGCTGCGTGTTGAGCACACTACTATACTCACTTTGTACACATGACTGTACACCAACCCATACTTCTAACTCTGTTATTAAATTTGCGGCTGACACGACAGTGGTGGGACCCATCTCGCTAGACAATTTGTTCGTCTAACAAGACGGGGTCAAGAAACTGAACACAAATAAAAAAAAAAAAACTAATCTTAGAGTTATTAACCACCCAGGGCTGCCCCCTCCCCTCAGTCCAGGATACTGCAAACACCCGCTACCTCTCCAAAGCAAAAAACAATATTAAAGACTGTTCTCACCCTGGTCACCATCTCTTTGATCTCCTGTCCATCCATCTGTCCTAACCCACAGATGGATGTCAGGGACCCCCGCCTGAAAATACAAGTGTGGTGCTTTCTGGGAGGTGGACAGATCTTCAGAGGACAGATCTTCAGTAGACAAATCTTCAGTAGACAGATCATCAGTGGACAGATCTTCAGTGGACAGATCTTCAGTTGACAGATCTACAGAGGACAGGTCTTCAGTAGAAAGATCTACAGAGGATAGATCTTCAGTAGACAGATCTTCAGTGGACAGATCATCAGGAGACAGAGGTTCAGGAGACAGAGGTTCGGGAGACAGATCTTCAGTAGACAGATCTTCAGAGGACAGATCTTCAGTAGACAGATCTTCAGAGGACAGATCTTCAGGAGACAGAGGTTCAGTGGACAGATCTTCAGGAGGCAGAGGTTCAGGAGGCAGATCTTCAGGAGACAGAGGTTCAGGAGACAGAGGTTCAGGAGGCAGATCTTCAGTAGACAGATCTTCAGTGGACAGATCTTCAGAGGACAGATCTTCAGGAGACAGAGGTTCAGGAGACAGAGGTTCAGGAGACAGATCTTCAGTAGACAGATCTTCAGTGGACAGATCTTCAGAGGACAGATCTTCAGGAGACAGAGGTTCAGGAGACAGAGGTTCAGGAGACAGATCTTCAGTAGACAGATCTTCAGTGGACAGATCTTCAGAGGACAGATCTTCAGGAGACAGAGGTTCAGTGGACAGATCTTCAGGAGACAGAGGTTCATTGGTCTTATTATGAACTTTGTGCTTGTTTAAGAATGGAGTTTTTGAATGAACATGTTTGTTTTTTTACTGTGGTTCTACCGTCTCTTTTTTATCGATACCATCTAATTTATAATGTATATGAAATGTACAATAATCATCTTTATGTTTCATAACAGTAAAACGGAAACACAATTTTAATGAATGGATGTTGGCTGTAAGAATGAGGTTGTGGTTCTTAACATTAAAAATGTATGATAAAATAAACCAACAGTGACTTTTGATCATAGAAACAAGATCAGGCCCTGTAAGCAGGTTTAAGTCTGTTCACAGACTCACACAGACACAAACTGTTACCTGTGTTAATCTGAACTGATTCTCTCTGATCCTCCGCTCAGGTCTTTGATGAGTCATGACGTCTCAGCAGGAGGTGTCTTCCTTCAGGACGTTTTTTCAGTACGTGGAGGACAGTGGACTTCGAACATATGATGGTTTGGTGATACAAAATGCCTCAGACATTGCCAGAGAAAGCGACCGCATTCGTAATCAGACCAACTGGACATACCTGCAGGAAAAACACCAAAAGAAGAGACGACAAGAAGAAGCCATCAAGAGGTAGAAGATAAAAAAACAGACCATTTTGTTTTTAATGTTTACCTGTATTACAAAAGGTGCAACCCGAACTTCATCTGAGCTGGAACATGCCAACAGTCACATTGCTTGTATGTGTAACATATTTAATATTGAATCATAGGCCAACTCATCCTGTCAAATCCAGTTGTGCACAAAAGCTGAAAATGCAGTATGACAAAACTTATTCTCACTTATTAAACTATGCACCAATACGTGCAGTTGCAGCCACTTCCTCTTAAAACCAGCTGGTTTAGTGTCAGAGAAACAGTCAGTCCTTCTACTGACTGTCAGAACTGTTCTGGCAGGTTGGTCTGTCTAAAGCTGGACTCACTCAGGCACAAAGATCCAGGAGCATGGCTCTGATATTACTCATGTTTTTCATTCATATTATCTTCTAGCAGAGACTCATCTGTCATGTAGTATCAGACATGTTTGATTCTGTGATTGACCTCTTTGTAGTCACAAAGATGGATTTATATCCTTAAAATGGTTAAATGGTTAAAAAACCGGGAAATGTTTTTAAAATTTAATTCTGACCTGAATCATTTGATGATCATGAGGATATGGAATTAACTGGTTGTGTGAGGAATGTGAATGTTTTACAGTCCTCACACAAGACTCAGGTTCAGAGTTTGTGTTCAGGTGCAACATCCTCCATCATGTTTGATATACAGTAAGTCCCAACTTTTCCATGAAATTCAATTCTAAATGAGGACGTCAACCAAGACATGACAGTATAAAGAAGTGATTTTTATTCTTGTAACCTTGGTGTGTGCTTTACATGTTTATGTTATCAAGTGTTGATGGATGACGATCATTTACCGTGTCTTTCAATCCATTCAGGATTGGTGAAGATGTTGCCATGGCAACAGAAGTTTCGTACTCTGGAAAACATTTCAGAATGGGTTTCATGACAATGCCTGCACCGCAAGACCGTCTCCCCCCCCCAAGTCAGGGCTTCACAGTCCGATCCCAGTCCCTCCACTCTGTGGGCGGAGGAGAAGACGAATCCAACCACAACCGAAAACAACCCCCACCAAAACCGAAGAGAGACCCCAACACCAAACTGAGCAGCAGCTCTGAGATGGTGAACGGAGGCACTGGAGACGTGAGGAGAGACCAGCAAGAGACCAAAGAGACAACGGAGCAGGTGGAGGGTGAGGACAGCTCCGAGTTTATCTGAGTCCAAACTTTAAATAGCGTGTAATAGATCAAATAATTTTACTGTGATATTTACTTTGAGGGCGAATGATTATAGAGTGACTGACAATTGTTTTGTGTTTGTTAAATATTAACCTGTCAGACAAATAAGTGAGTGTTGCAGGAAGTCACAGAGGAAGTGATGTCATAGTGTTTTTTAAGTGTAAACATCAGTGATTGTCTCTCCCTGTCTGTCTTTTTGCAGCTCAATGCCCTTTTTACACCGAGGACTACAAGAAGCTGCCTCCACCCAAACCCAAGAGGAACCCAAACACTCAGCTCAGCACCTCCTTTGACGAGTCCTACATCCATAACCATGGTAACAAGAAGTCTTCTTTGCGGTGGGATAAATCTTCATCCCAAAGTCAAAGTCCTGTATTCAGGGACACAGAGGATGAGGAGCCGGTTTATATTGAGATGGTGGGTAACATCCTGCGAGAGTTGAAAAGTCAAGAAGTCTTGGAGGACGATCAGAGCGAGTCAGTGTATGAGGAGATGAAGTACCCGATGCTGGAGGAGTTCCTGCAGGATGCTCACTCTGCCATCATGGATTCTGAAGCCTGGTCCCGTGGATCTTTGTGCGATATCCCTTCACCCTTCCCCAACCTCCTGACACATCGTCCGCCATTGCTCGTCTTCCCCCCTGCCCCCGCTAAGTGCTCCCCTAACTCTGATGAGTCCCCCCTCACACCCTTAGATGTTACCCGGCTGCCCATGATAGAAAACGTCTCCTACAGCAAATCCAGTGGTGTTGAGCACCCGCAGATCTCCAGCCACCACCGCAAAGACCGAGGCAGAGACCGAGAACGGGACAGAGACCTCTCCTCCACCCACACCATCACATCCTCCGGTCGATCATCGGCTCCGCCTCTCCCATCCAACCTCTACAAATCATCTGGCTCTGCCCATGGTGGCCATGGTTACCCTCGTAGCCAATCAGCATGTCCGTCTCCGGTCAGCATGTGTCGCTCTCTGACCCCTCTGAGCCTGAAGAGGCCGCCACCATATGACTCACTGATATCTGGAGGAAGTATGCCTCGCTCTTCATCTTCATCGTCATCATCCTCACACAAAGCGGGGGAAGGCGGATGTAAACTCAGTAACTCTTCCTCGACCCACGGTTCCATGCAGAATGTGTCGATGAGGTCACATACTCCAACAAGCCCATTGGACGAACTGAACAACATGTTTACCTCAGGTAGACAGGTGGGGAGGAGATGTTCAGGAGGCAGGAAGAGCAGGGAGGGTGAAGGTTAGTACCTAGTTCAACATCTGACTACGGTCAAATTAAATCAAACCTTGACATTTCAAGGCAGCAGGTTACCGTATCATGTGTCACAAGAATCTGAAGGTTGAACTGTGTCATGATGTTACTTCTGCCTTTGTTGTCCTTCTGTAGAATATAGATCTCTGCCTAGACATGACAGAGATGGACGATCCAGTCCAGGTTCCAGCAGGATGGGTAGGTCATCTGTTAGTCCCACCATGATGCTGTCTGGAGGAGGAGGAGGAGGAGGTGAGTAAGGCTACAACACAACGGGGAAGGGTGATTAGAGAGTAGAGCAGCTCATCCACTAATCACATGGTTGATGGTTCGTTAAATCTGTTTCCTTGTTTTGTTTACTGAGGTTCCAGACAGGTCAACTTCAGGTGAAATTCAGGTGAACATCATGTGAACATCAGGTCAACTTCAGGTCAACATCATGTGAACATCAGGTCAACTTCAGGTCAACTTCAGGTCAACTTCAGGTGAACCTCAGGTCAACTTCAGGTGAACGTTAGGTGAACTTCAGGTGAACTTCAGGTGAACGTTAGGTGAACTTCAGGTGAACTTCAGGTGAACGTTAGGTGAACTTCAGGTGAACTTCAGGTGAACATCATGTGAACTTCAGGTGAACCTCAGGTGAACCTCAGGTCAGCTTCAGGTGAACATCAGGTGAACCTCAGGTCAACTTCAGGTGAACATCAGGTGAACATCAGGTGGACATCAGGTGAACTTCAGGTGAACACCAGGTGAACATCAGGTGAACATCAGGTGGACATCAAGTGAACTTCAGGTGAACACCAGGTGAACATCAGGTGAACATCAGGTGAACCTCAGGTCAACTTCAGGTGAACATCAGGTTAACATCTGGTCAACTTCAGGTGAACATCAGGTGAACATCAGGTGAACATCAGGTCAACTTCAGGTGAACATCAGGTGAACATCTGGTGAACATCAGGTCAACTTCAGGTGAAGATCAGGTGGACATCAGGTCAACTTCAGGTGAACATCAGGTGGACATCAGGTCAACTTCAGATGAACATCAGGTGAACATCAGGTGAACCTCAGGTCAGCTTCAGGTGAACTTCAGGTGAACGTCAGGTGAATTTCAGGTGAACATCTCATCTCTGTTTGAGTTTATTCTTGTAAAATGATTTTATCTACAGAGTCACAGTCTGTTTGTAAACTCGGACGTTCAGCCTCGACGTCAGGAGTTCCTTCACCTGGTGGGACGCCTCAACGTCACCTGCATGAAGCACATCACCCTGCCCTTAGTCAGGTACACCTGTAAAATCTGTCTGTCTGTCTGCCTGTCTGTCTAGCTGTCTGCCTGTCTGTCTACCTGTCTGTCTGCCTGGCTGTCTACCTGTCTGCCTCTTTGTTTTGATTCATTTTCTTATCACGAAAAGTGGCAGCAGTTTTATTATGAACCTTTTTATTTCACACAGGATTCAACTTCTCTGAACAACAGAATATAAAACATTAATAGACGGACAGAAGGTTTGATCCATCAGCTGATCGACATGTGAACTGTAAAGATATAAACATGTAAACATGAAAGATGTCATGGAGTTTGTCAGTGTTCAAAAGTTTATTTGACTTTTGTACTTTTAGTTTTGTGTAAAATATTTGGTGTTTAAAATAAATGTTTCTGTATTTTGTCTGAACATGAACTATTGACACAAACACTAACATTCATCTGTACTTACATATTTAACAGTCGCAACAATTTGATACTGATTCTAACTTGGTGTCATTATTCATACAAACATTAAACTAACATAAATTAACATTAAACAAACATTAAACCAACACTGACTGAAGGGATGAAATATATACATATACATGTATCTATAACCCCGCCCAGCTCAGATTATACCACGCCCACTACTGCCTGACTCATTACTAATGAACCACAACCTGTTCCCCTAACCCTCAAGTCCTGACATCTTCTTGTTATGTTCCACTAATCAACACAATGTTGGATGGAGCTTTTCCATCGACTTTCTGAAAAAATGAAGGAGGTTCCTGGAGTTTACAAACCCTTGGGATAAACAGATGATCTTTAGGTTTTCAACAATGTAAAACAATAATTACTTTGTGAGCACAGGCAACACTTCTGAAGAAGGTTTGTGGTTCTGCAGCAGTGATGAATATATGATCATAAACTGAAATAATCTATAATAACAAGTGTTGAACCACAAGGATGAAGACTCAGGAGACAAAAAAGGTTTTTAAAAATCAGGGTCTTCACTCACAGGAAGTGAAAAACACAATGACAGATAAACAGAGGGGGGGTTGGAGACAAACATCCGAGGTCCACTGCTTTTTTCAGACTGATGCAGTTCTCATTAGCGGACACGCTAAAGTAGCAAATAACCTTGAGCCAATGTCTGCGTTGAGCTGCGTTCAGGTAAATCGTTGGCGTGTTGTTAGTTTGACAGCGTGGAAAGGGACTGACTGCACTACTGACACATCTGAGGTCTGTTGGAAAGTATTTCATTGTTGCTTTGAGAGAGGTTACATGCCACAGGGACACGCAAAAGCGCACAACCTGGCAAAACCTCAAAAAAATGGAAAATATAAATGTACACAAAGGCTGGATGTTAGAATGAGGACAGATTACGTCAGTGGCTCAGGAGGAAGAGTTGTTCGATCCCATATATAGTCATAATGGTGTAAATAAACGTTTTGCTTAAGGAACTAACAGTCAGATTTTAAATTTTACTAAAACATCAGAATCCATCTTGATTCATGTTCTTTGATCTCATTAACATTTTTGTCTTTTCTTTTACAGATGATCTGAATGTTTTTCTTACACACAACTGTCATCAAATAATCATAACAACCTAATCCAGAACAATTAAATCTGAGTGAAAATAAAGTTAATAAAGTCACATCTGTCTGTCTGTCTCATTGTCTCCCTGTCTGTCTCAGTGTCTGTCTCACTCACTCACGGTCGGTCTGTCTATCTGTCTGACTGTCTGTCTCATTTTCTCCCTGTCTGACTGTCTCACTCACTCACGGTCTGTCTGTCTGACGGTCTGTCTCATTTTCTCCCTGTCTGTCTCACTCATTTGCGGTCTGTCTATCCGTCTGTCTGACTGTCTGTCTCATTTTCTCCCTGTCTGACTGTCTCACTCACTCACGGTCTGTCTGTCTGACTGTCTGTTTCATTTTCTCCCTGTCTGTCTCACTCATTCACGGTCTGTCTCTCTGTCTGTCTTGCTGTCTCACTGAGAAACAAACTACAGATGAACACAAACAGAAACAAAATGACACAGAAACAAATGAAAGATGAAGACCTACAAACCACCGATGAACACAAACAGAAACTGTCACAAACTTGGAGTGACGTCTTGTGTGTTTGTTGATCTGTTGATCTCCAGATGCCGTGGCTCTGCGGCGACGCCACCATGATGGAGATGATCGAGAAGAAAAGAATTCTATGTCATGAGATTAAAGCTCGTCAGCGGCCCGAGAAAAATCTGTGTAAACAAGACAGTATGCCCATCCTGCCCAGCTGGAGGAGGAAACACCCGCCGCCATATTCAGCCCCCGCCTCCGGACAGAGCAGCACTGTCTTCTGGGACACGGCCATCTGAAACACAGACCAACACAGTCTTCTGGTGATGATGATGATGATGAAGGGCTAGGATTTGATTGACAGTATCAGCTGTCAATAAAGTTGAATCGAAGGTCAGGTTTTAGACCAACACTCAGTCACTAGAATAAAAACGTTAATAGCTAAAATAAGCAACATTAGTTTAGTATCAGTCAAAATGTCAATAAACAACATTTACAAAACAAACAAATCAACATTATTTTCAAAGCACTAAACTTTAAAAAATCATTTAATGAAACAGGAAAAGTCACAGATCAGTTTTTCAAAAGACAGACCAGTGAAAAAAAACTTAGTTTTAACAAAGATAAGATAAGATATACCTTTATATGTCCCACAATGGGGAAATTCAGGCATTACAGCAGCAAAGCTGACAGGAGAATATATAAGAAATTTACAAAAAAGGGTCATTATGTACAAAATTTAACAAATAATAACATTAAATAAAAAACACCAAAGGTATATAAATCATCACATTAATTTACCATTTTCACAATTGAAAAAAACGTATCATTCAATTGATTTACAATAATTATTATTATAATTATAATTACTGATAATGTTTTTGTATTTAAAGAAATCACAAATTAAAAAAATACATTTAACATTTTTGTAAATGTCACAATAAGACATGAAATATTGACAGAAACATAAAGTGAGAAAATCAGACAAAGGAACACCCACCCACACACAACTGCCCAGCAACCCCCCCACACACACACACTGTGTAGCAGCTGTCCTCTTTCTACACTTATTTTTGTATCTGACCCTAACCTTTATAACGTCTTCTCTGTGTGGAAACAATGAGCTGTTGCGAAATATAATTTTATAATTAAATTAAATCTGTGATGTCCGTGTGTGTGAGAATTTTTTTTTTATATTAAAAAACATTTTGTAATGATGACAAAAGAATATTTAGGTGAGTTTGGTTTTATCCACTGTCCCTGAAACACAACATGAACTCCAGATTAAGCCCCTCCACATCAACTCTACATCAACTCTAGATCTATAGGAAATATTATTTTCAAACGAACTTCAGATTATGAAACATTTTCCTCCATATCAACTTATGAATTCATACTTAGCATCAGATCATATAGTTCAGGTTTTTGACCTTGTGTTAATTAAAACCGTATTTTGATCCGGTTTTTGTTTTGTTGTTTAATCTCTGAATAAATGTCTGACGATGCTTTTTTCATCACTAACTTTCTCCAACAGCAATAGGGTTAACGCTAACCCAATAGAATGAAGTGTTTGTGTTACGTTTTCAGAAGCACGACCTAAATGCAGAGTACAGTACAAATAATAACAGGTACAAACAGGAAGAACTGAGTCAGAGGACTTGGAGCACAGAGACTAATCACACAAGGGAAGATTGAACCCAGGTGAGACATGAGTTTCAGGTGCAGACAATCACAGGGGAACAGGAAGTGCAGAGACAAGAGGAACAAACTCCAGATGAACGAACAGGATAACAAAGGTAAATTAACTAAGACCACACACAAGGAAAGCTACAGGATATAATCTTAACACAAAGTAATAAAGTAGTCCAAAACAAAAATACTTTAAAGTTCAAGAGTTCTTGGGGCATAATCATTGGTTTGCTCTTTTAAATTAAACAAAGTAAATTAATCCGATTTTTGCATAATCAAAAAGGAATCGAGTTTTGAACAAATTGAAAAAGTTTTAGTTAACAGTGATTTTAGATTAGAAATCAAATTTCTGTTAATTAGGTTGAATCATATGAAAATGTTTACTAAATGAAAGTAGTGTATATATTTACCAATATAAGTAAAAAAGGTCACCTGAAGGTCACTTGACAGCCATGTGATGATGTGTTTGGGACAGTGGATAACAATTGGCGTCTGTACAGAGATATTGATAAATGCAGTGCATTGATATATTGATGAAGTGAGAGATGTGACTGTTAAATCTAATGAAATGAAAGCAAAGCATTCTGGGATAGGATGTTGAAACTTGTGTGATTAATGTAAATTATCCTGATCTGATCATGTGATTGATTCAAAGTAATAAAGTATTTTACCCAATATTGGGTCCACTTGTATTGATCTTACTATATCTGGTGCTGAAATGCAGTCACAGTAAAAGTCCTTGTTTAAATAAATCTACAACTGGTGCTGAATTGCAGTTACACTGGTGTTTGTAGTAATAATGGCGCTTTGGTTATATAATAATAATAATAATAACACGTCTGGTGCTGAGTTGGCGTGAGCTCCCCCTCCTGGTGGCCGGTGATAGGGTTGTAATTCACCATGTCAGCAGTTGGGGGAGAAAAGAAGAGAGGACGGGAGAGGGAGGGAGAGTGTCTGCACCTCCCGCTGAGTGTCCGTCAATCATATGGGGATCTGAGTCACAATTTGTCTTCAGTCCCAATCAGTGTCCAGTTTGACATGTCAAATGAATAAAAATTGTTGAAAATAATGATAAAGAGATAAATAAAAGAAAAGTGGTCCTGTGTCCCTGTTTCCCAAAACATTTCCACAGCATAGGGATAATGTTCTATGTAAAAATTATTTAAATGAATGAAAATTATTAAAGAATATATAAAAATAAATAATAAATAAATATAACAGAAAAATAAAGAAAGAAACAAATAAAACACAATTTCCTATAGCAGGAGAGTTGTGTCGTCTCCCAAAGGAAACAGGGAATGCACTCGCCGCCCACCCATCCCCATCATCCCGGTCCCGGAACGGCTGGCGGTCCCGACGGCAGCGTCCGCCCCGTCGGACCAGGGGGTTAGGTGAGAGGGACTGAGTCCATCTCCCGGAGGAAACGGAAATGGCACTCTCCACCCACCCAGTCCCATCACTTTGGTCCCAGGACGGAGCAAAGTGTGTTAAAATTGAGGTAAGTATAAATAAGTAGGCAAAACTGTGCCTTACGAAAAAATAAAAATTGGTGTCCGGCTTTTCTGGCAACGTTTCGACCTATCTTGGTCTTCATCAGGCCAGCGGGACACATACAGCTCATAATTAGCGTCAATTCATGGGACGTAACAATACAGCTTGAGCGATCCTGTCTGCTCGATGTGCGTGTATGAAATGGGCTCCCTTCCTGGGGCTCCTCCTTTTATACTCTCTGAAAAGGCTCCTCCTCTTAACTCTTCTTAGTTTTAAATAAAGCCTGTTAACCCCATAATCCCCAATACCCAATGGATCAGCCCAAATTTAGGGTCAAGATCAGGGTAGGGAATGTGGTCAGGGTTAGGACGAGGGTAATGGCCTGGTCCTCCCCATGGAGGCCCAGGAAATGCACGGTCCTTCCCCCTGGTCCCTCTTCCTCCCCGGTCCCCAGAAGAGCCGTCCCGGTTTTGCGGTTGGGGTCGCTGGTGAAGGGTCTGGTCACGGAAGCGACCCCGTCTTCCGTAACGGACCTGCTGCCATTCCCCCTCGTTGGCAGTGGAAAACATAACAATAATAAAAAAAGTGAAAAAAAGTTTTTTTCGTATCTTTTATTTTTCAATGTTTCTATCTCTTTAATAATCAAAGAGACCTTACCAAATAAGGTTTTAATAAATAAAAGGAAGCTTAACCCCTTAATAAAATACAAGAATAAAAAAATAAAAAAATAAAAAAAATAAAAAAAACGAAAAAAAACTCCCTGTTAATCAACGAAAAAAAAGTGCCCCTGTGCGACGTTTCGACACTTCCGTGTCTTCTTCAGGCTGGGCACTTCAGCAAACGGTAGACAAAAGTCTAATCAATCAAAAAAAAGTAGCTCAAACAAAATAATAACGGCTAACAAGCTAGTAGCAGCTAACGAGCTCACCCTCTGTGTGTTGCCTCTGCTGTTGCTCCGCTCCAAGTGAGCAGGCTGCAGCGTGCGCTGCTATTAACACCCTCCCCTGTATGGAGTAAATTGGTGTCACCCAGTTTTTTAGTTTGACCAATACCAAATGTAAAATAAAATCCCTTTAACCCCATAAATGCCAATAGGTTTTTAATGAAAGCATTTAATTCAATAAATAAAATCAATTGTTTTAAACTCTTTAATAAATTAAAACTACTTAAACAATTTAATTTTAATTGTTAAACATATGAATTACTACTTTGATAAATTTTAACCCTTAAGTAATTAATTTTAAAACCCTAAAACTAATGAAATAATTATGACTTATAAAAAATTGTTTTATCCAAATGTTTATCTTCTAATCTCTAAATCTTAAATCTACAAATTGTTTAACTACAAAATATGTAATTAAATTAAATGTTCTAACTCTCCAATAAAATAAATTAATTTTTTTATTCCAATTATTTTACATAGAAATTAGTACTGTAATAAATTATAACTCTTAATAAATAATTTTAAACCCTAAAAATATGAAAATTTTAACTTTTTAATTGTAAATGTAATATATCAATTGTCCAAATTTTTCATTTTTTTTATTTTTAACAGATGTAATTTGCATAACAACAAAATTACTAAATTAGGGTTAGATTTAGATAAAATTAAGTAGTTAGGGTTAGGGTTAGGATTAGGGGTTAGGGTTAGGGCTAAAATATGAATAGGGCTAAGAACAAGCCACATATAATGGTTAGGTTTAGGGTTAAGTTTAGGTAGGGGTTAAGAGGTTAGGTTTAGGTCAATTCAGGTTAGGGTTAGGGTTAGGGGGTTAGGGTTAGGGGGTTAGGGTTAGGTAAACGATACTGAACCCGTCTCCCGAAGGAAACGGGGAATGCACTCTCCGCCCACCCATCCCCGTCATCCCGGTCCCGGAATGGCTGGCGGTCCC
>NC_061526.1:1500000-1632500 GCF_022379125.1 Scophthalmus maximus
TTGAGGGTTCCCATGCAGAGCAGACAGACGGTGGTGTACATATAGATTTCTTTTGTTTTTTTACTGGATGTCTTTTGTACTTCAGTTCCAGGTTTGTGCATGTTTGAAGTTGAGTTAATATCACTTCAGGCTTATAGCTGCAAATGGCAAAATGTGCATTTTGCAGTTATTTCCACTTGTACATTAATGCATTTTCTTTATATTTTGTATCCAGCTTGGACACATCACCTTTTTGAGAAATTGTGAGAATGGGTGCGACATAATTTTCCTTCCAGAGAATCGCTCCAAATGTCATTTGCTGATGCTGAAGAGTTCAGCATTATGTGAAAACACAATATCAATTACTTAACTGAGAAGATTGATGCTACATTTTCACGCTTTGTCATGCATGGTAAATATGAAGCTACAGCCAGCAATTGATTAGCTTAGCTTAGCACAAAGACCGGAATCAGGCAGGAATACCTACAGTCCCTGCCCAAAGGTAACAAAATCTGCCTTGCAGGCCAGTGACTTCCACCATAAATCGAAGTGCAAAAATGCAAATTTGTAGACTTCCAGAGCTTATGTTTGGGACTACTTCAGTTTTTCTTCGTTAACTTTACTGGTGTTGGCAGTCATACCAAGTTTCCTTAAAGCAGAGCCAGGCTAGCCGTCCCCCGCCTTTATGCTAAGCTAACCGGCTGCTGGTGGTAGTCTCATGTAGCCTATATCATAGAGTGGTGTCAGTCTCCGCATCTAACTCAGGGAGAAAGAAAAACTTAATTTTATTCTGAGGCATGGCACATACGATCCATCACTTTATTGTGTGAAGTGCGCAATTCAGGGTTTAGTCCTTTCAAACTCTTTACTTTGACCTTCTTCCCGCTTTTGTAGTAAGCAGCACTCCTCACCTGGCCCCTCATCACGTACTCATTCCTTGTCAACACTCGGCACCCAGAGGATTGCTTTGCTCAACTTCCTGTGTACACACATGTTTATTAATATTGTATAGCTGTGTGAGAAAACCGTGTGCCTATAAAGACGAGGTTGTAAAAGCGGTAGTTGTTGGCCTGCGCTCTCTGAGATGCCAGTGCTCCGGGGTGAGATGATTGGATCCATGTGGCCGGCTGTTCGGGCTAAAGTAAACTGCTGCCAGCCCACTTGGCCCAGGTTATCCTGTGAGGATTTGAGCTCCGTTTGATGGATTGATTTTCTGGCCCCCGATGGGTTTTACAGGCCACTGTGTTGAAAACTACACAGTCGGGTCCAGACAGAGGTCACATTCAGATCCCATGTTCCTGACATTTTGCGTCTTGTTGGATTCACGAGATCGCACTACAGCAAAACCCACAAGAATGACACTGCTCATGCCAACAATAGCTACAGCTACGGATGTGGGCTGGTTCCTCCGCTCGCACTGCGTTGTCAGAAGAGCACTGTCGAGCTATCATCCATCACATCCCTGAAAATTACAGGAGAGTGAGAATGTGAAGAATGGTTATTGGAGGTCTTCCCTTTTGAGACAATTTGAAATTAGGCTGACAGAGGTGAGGTACATTTCAGCTTTAGTAAATGCTGCCTGGCTATCCATAAGGTTTCGAACCGTTGCTGTTTGTGGATTACACGCTTGCTAGAGAGAGACTTTATCCTTGAAATCACAATGGAAATACAGAATTTGTATATTTAAAAATGTGATGAATTTGTTGCCTTTATTCTAGAGCAGTTACATATTTATGAAGATAAATAATTTTAATCATCAAAATGACATCATAAATCACAACATTTGAGACTCATTACATGAAGACAATGGTAGAATCAGTGTAAACAAAAACCCACCCAAACAATGTCTTAGGTTGAATTCAGTCACTATTATCACATTAGAAACGTTTGAACTATGTTTTTGACAAAGGTTAGAAACCAGTTTGACCAATAAATCATTGGTTCAGTGAATCAGTGACACTGTGGCTGTGTGGCTGAAAATAATTAGGAAACAATTTTCTAATAATGGAATAAAAATCGAAACAAAATTGTTAAGTTAACGGTACAGAACATTAAAAAAGAAATTAATAACAACAGCAATTTTTCCACTTTTGTTATCATTGCACTAATGGAATGTACCACAGTACCAGGATCAATACGTTTCACATCATTTACCCTTTGCCATTCAAATCTAACACTTCAGCTTACTTAACAATATTACCAGCAATGTTCTCCATGCTACCTTTCCATATTTCTCACCCACTCTGTTTTAAAGGTGGCAGGGGTTTCCTCTGTTTTTCATACCAACAACTCATTCAAGCCATTGCAGGAGACCGTGGTCATGGTTTGGCTTGGAATGAGAGGCTAGACATGTATATGGATAAAAAATAAAAAAAGAAGCTTAAACTTGATCCAGTGGTCAACTCGACAATATCATGCACAGACGATGATCTGCTACAAATCATCTCGTGATGGAAGTTTGACATGGGTTTGCCCAGCGTTAAGCAGCAGAAGATGTGAGGCTTACCATCAATGTGATGTGTGTCATTTTCAATAAGTAGATATAGAGCTTCTGCTTTGGGGCTGCTGCTTTTAGAAAGACACTTTTGATATTCTTTAACTTATGTCACGTACACTGGGACTAATCTTTTGAGAAGTTTTCTCGGAAATACATTGAAACACTATCAGACACACATGGAAATCCAAAATGCAACATTGTTCTCGGTGTCTATTGAAATCTGTTCAAGAAATTGTTCGACATTATAGGAAGCAGGCGTATTCGCTTTCTTGCATGTTTTTTATTCAAACAAATACATGAGCCGTTTTTTCGGACACAAACTAATCAGCACGGTTATATCTTGTTTGTTTAACTCTCACAAAAATTCAAGTGTAATCCACCATGTTGCAACAGCGGTTTTTAGCTGGACAAATTGTATAACGACGCGTAGTCCCCCCTGGTTACCTGGCAATATTTTGGGGACGATGAGTGGCTACCTAGCTGCTGCTGGTAGCTTCATATTTTACGTGGTTTTTTTAGTCGTTTTTTTTTACATCTATGCATGTGGCCAGTGTAATTGTAATATGAAGGTTAAGATGACACTGGGGGGTTAATCGTGTTCAGTGGCGTAAACTCCTACTGCACGGTTAGCAGCACTGATCAAACAGACGCAGCCTGATGAGCTACGGAGCACCTGCTGGAGGGCTGCTTTTGCAAAAGAGCCAGAGCAGAAGCAGTAAAGAGATGTGGAAAAAGCATACGTACACAGGTGCTGATTAGAAAACCTTCTTTTGGGCAGAACAAAGCCACAAAGCTGCAGAGACGGCTGAGCAAATAGATACCCGCTGCAGTTCTACTGTAGTACAGTTCACTCCTTTGAAATTGTCCCTTACCCAGGAGGGCTGTTTAATAGTCTCTATAAAAGCCTCTCACTGCACTCGCCTACACCTTTTGCAAAGCCCCTGTGGGTGCTGTCTGTCCAAGTGATGTGCAAATGATGGGCCATATAATGAGCAGTTGCGGACTGTGCCGAAAAAACCCATTTCCAAAAGCTCTACAACCAGTTAGAATGAACAAGATTGCGGCATGATGGCGAGGTGTGTTAAAAGCAGCAGTCCACTTCTGGTGAAATAAATCCGTACATGCTGCTGAGTGAACTATAATTAGTAAGTCTTTTATTTTTTAGATACAGTTTAAAAAAATATATAGATTCAAAGTTGTTATATAATATATCTCAAGTCATAGCTTAAATGCCTGATACATTGATTCTCAGTCAGGGGGCACATCTGCAGTTGTTTTGGTGGATATATATTAATATTTTGGAGAAAAAATGCACTTAATTTGAAAATCAAAAATACAATTTGAATGAAAAAAATGTATCCACACACTGTCAACTGTAATATTTGAACGTCAAATGTTGAGAGCGCAAGAAAATTGGACAGCAAGCGGGCAAAGAAGTTAAAACAGCTCAAAGTAATTGGGGAAAATGTTTGGGGAAGAAATGTCAGTGTTGAAGACATACTGACATGCTATTTTGTGCCCTATTATGGAAGTTCAACATGGATTTGATCAAGTTTCACTATGGCGCTGCACTTGTTTTGAAACAATTTGAATTTATTTAAATGATAAATTCCATAAAGTTTCCTTTTCTGTCCACAAACCTATGGTGCCCAGTCTTTAGTCTAGTAAATGTTAGTTATCATTTTCAATCTGTATTTTACAGTGCCAGACATAATACACTACACAGGGCCTGTGCAAAACACTGCAGTGTGTGTACTTATGTATTTCTTTGTTGCAGCCATTCACATTTTGCAGTAACAGGTTGTCAATAGCCTCCTATTGTCCAAAGGCAATTTTCCTTCACAACAAAAGGCCTGTACTGATTTACTTGAGCTGCCTTCCACTTTCAGAAAACATGCTGGAGACTTATTTAGCCGCTCTGGAATGCCTCGTACATTGTTATAAAAGTAAAAGTCACATTTGATTCCAATATGTTGCCTCTTGTTATTACCCCCCAAGGAACCGCAATTGGAAACATTGTTTTTATAATGGCACATTTTGTGTTTACAAGTGTGTTGTGGCTCTCTGTATGGCCTGAGAAGTAAGTACTCAGACCACCTCCTTAGATCTGTGTATATTAAAGCCGCATTTCCCATTAGAGTTTGTCTGGGTTTGTTGAAGCGATCAGAGTTGCCATATTTAAATGTAAGTACACATGCTTTTTGTACAGGTTCACAGCCACATGACCTAGGCAAAGTGGGCCGGGTGCAGATCCAGTTGGGAACAAATGCACGATTGTACATAAACAAAAAGCTATGGATAGTTAACCGTGCATCACAAATAATGTCCAAAGCCACTGAGCAGGCAGAAACCTGGCTGCAACTTACTTTCCCCAGAGCACTGTGGTAGATATTGGCTGCGGAAAACTGCTGGACTACCTCTGAAGCATTTCAGTTTAAGACCATACTATTATGTGCCAATGCGGTGGAAGTCGGCCTGTGTCTGCAAGCCTACTATTCTGGGTCACTGGTCCATAGACTCTTAGGAACAGCATCCAAACATGGGTCTTATACTAATGTCATCAATCTATGGACCAGAGTCAAGTTACTTCTCTCTCTGTCTGGTATCTTTAAAAACCACCCAGAGTGTTCCTGGAAAATCAGCCACGGCAAAGATATTACTATAGTTGCATTGGTGACAGCTGAACAAGTTGTTCTTTTCACCTTAGGACATACAAGACATTTTTCTGGCAGTTACAAAACCAGTGACAAATACCACTCAGTGGATTGTAGTAGATTCAGGTCTGGTCTTAAACACTTAGTTGGTCTATGACCAGGAAAAAAAAAAGATTTGACAGCTTACAGATTAGCCCTGGCACAACAATCTTTCTCAGTTTCTGTAGACGCCTGTGATCATTAATCTTGGGTTGCGGGTGGTAAGTTAGTAACTCTGTTTAAACTGAACTTATTCTGATTTTTCCAGAGATGGCTTTTTCCAAAAGTCCGACCTCAGGGGAAGAAAGAGAACCCAAGTTATTGAGCTTTACTCCTCAACTTCAATATTAAAAGTACTAGGTTTGAACTCGAGCTCATTAGGCTCAGGCATATAGATGCACAGCTCATTGTCAAATCATCTACTTCACCGCATGATCTTTTACGGAGCCCACCCAGGAGCCCCTGCCTGATGACTGACAGGCATTGGATGCAAAGCTGCCTCACAAAAACTGCTGCGTTACAAGAACAAGAAGTGCTCCTTGTGTTTGCGCCGCATTTCTTCAAAATGCATGCCAATATTCGCTTGGAGATTGCGGGATTTGATCTTCTAAGTAAACGTGGACTTGATTTGGGCCTGGTTCTTTTGTTTAAATTGTGTGTTTGTATAAGCGGCGCTGTCTGCAGAATGCATGATGTACCAGTTCCCAGTCTGTGACAGGGCATTTTAATCAAGCGCTGAATGTGATGTCAAAAAGTACACAATGCTGGTTTAATCAAAACTCAAATCGTTAATCTTATGATTGAAGCGCCGTCCTCAAAAGTTTGTGATGTTCCGGACTTGTTTAGCAGCTCTGCTTGTTTCTTGGTTACATGATTGGTGTTTTATCTGACTAGCGCGTGCCTTGGTACCGGAATGAATACAACTAACTGACATGATCTTTTGTCATTTTCTTGTAATGTGTGTGGTGTTGAAAAAAGTTTGAACCATTATTTTTTCCCCCTCTCTGTAGGGCCCTCCAGGTCCGAAGGGTGAAAAGGTGAGTAATCTCATATTTTGCTTGATATAGTTGTTGGTGTACTTTCAATAAGTCATATATTTCATTCAGGTGCTTAAAGAAAGAGTTTGACATTTTAGGAAATAAGCTTATTCGCTTTCTTGGAGAGGTTTAGTTAAAAAGATTGAATCGGACACTTAGCTTAGCTCAACACAATGACTGGAAGCAGAAACAGCCAGTCCGGTTCTGAAAAACCAGATAGCTAGGCTAGCAGTTTCCCCCTTGATTCCAGTTTTCTGGCCAACTGCTGGCTCCAGCTTCACATTTAATGTACAGTCATTAGAATTGTGTCGATCTTCTCATCTTACTCTTGAGCGTATCTTACAAGAGTGTAAGTTCTGCGAGTTCTGTTACGATTCACATCTTCATCTCAATATTTAAATTTCTCTATCGTTCGTAAATCCCCACTGCACAGAACATTAATGACTGAAAGCCAGAGCCCAAACTTGAAACCCTTAAATTCCTCACTGAGCATTCCTCCATAAAACAGCAGTGGAGCATGCAAAACGAACACATACTCCTGCAGACTTACAAAGAGACAGACTTGCAAAGGGACAAATTTGTGCCCGTAGCTTTGCTTTGAAAGACAAATATCTGAGATCCACATCCAGAGAACCTGTGATTCAGTCAATAAAGCTCTGAATTCCCATATAATAGAAACCAGTTGCTCTCAGATCTGAAAATGCACACTTTTTAAAATGATCTACTGGGGAAGATCAAGGCCTGTTACAAGCTGGCAATGAATACATTATGTATTTTTACACATTTTGTGTAAAGAAAGCAAAAACTTGGGCAATAACCCATTTGCACAAGGATTATTCAGCTATAGGAAAACAAGAAATAAGAGGAAATGGCGTGAGAGTGCAAACATGGAGAAGCAGTCTGTGTCGAGTTACCCTCTCTGGTAATGGATGATTTCTAGTAATGTGGGGTGTGGAATGACGTTGTCACCGTCGGACGTCATGTGTGTTGGTGTGATTTCATTTCTGTTTCCTTATTTGGCGTCCATTGAAGCACAGAATAGAAGTCATGACGACTTACAAGAACATATTAAAATGATTGTCTTGCATCTGTTCCGGCAATTGTGATTAACCTAGTCTTACTGATTAGATGCATGTCGATGCCCCTCATGTGATGAAATGAAAAACAACTGTTCATTTCTCCCACCCAAGATGAATAAAGTAGTCACTGTGGCCATTCACAAGTCCACAAAAATTCCGAGAGCTGTTTTATTTGAAATTACACTGGCATTACGCTGACGTTTGTGGGAGCAAAATTCTCACCCATGCGTGATAAGCTGCTTGTCTCATTTTACTTCTGTGGCTAAATTGTATCTCAGCCAACAGGAGAGCGTCAAATCAGATGGTTTAGGGACGTACAGTTATCCAGTTATTTAGTCTTCCTTCACTTATGTCAAACAAAAGTGTGCTTTTTGGTTTCCCTCTAATGTGATAAACCCACAGTCTTCACCATGCAGGTTGATTTGAAACGTTTCCTACTTCAGGAACATGCTCCATCCACAGAGATCTACCCCCGAAAAGGCAGAAGCCAAAGATCTCTGGGGCATGAAATCTGGCCCGGTAAAGCAGTCCCCCCCCACCACCTCCCGCCCTTTAGCAAACCCACCAAACCTCACACCACTGTTCTTTCTATTTCTTTCATACTCAATTCATGTCAGTCCCTGTTATCATAAGTGATTTTACTCTGAACCACAATGAATTGCTGAGGGTTCCTGTATTATTTTCCTTTATCAATGTGTTATGAATTATGCCTCAGTGAATTGGATGGGAGTCTCTGCGTGTTATTGACACCGCACAGTGTATGTATGTGTGTGTGTATGTTCGACCCCTGTGTTTCAAGACAAATTCTTTTTCTTGCCTTCCGCAGGGGGATCAAGGCGACCAGGGACCACGGGTATGCGGTTTACTCCAACTTCTTGTGATTAGCTGACGAATGTGACTGTGTGTGCGTCTTCCCTAGCAGAATTGTAGGCAAAAGGTTTGACATGCATGAAATTCCAGGGATATTGTTCTTCCCATCTGGCCAAATACAACATGCATTTCAGCTCTGCTTATTTCTACAACAAGAATGGCTAGGGAAACATATCTTGGAAGGCACGTGATGGTATACTTTTTACAATTGAAAGACGGGTCTTTTTTCTTTACCTTTAGTCTTCAAATTGAACATAAGTACAAGATCTGCCAAATGCCAACTAGCTCTGTATCTATAATTACTCCTGATTCACTTCACTCCTCAACGTGACATGGCATATTTAGAGCTTTAATCATTTCCAGCTCTGTAGTTTGACATTTCTATCAAAGTGTAGCTTCTAAATGATGCTAATGTGAGGGCCTTTTTTGTGCTTGACAGACTCTGAAATTAATTACTTTATCTCCATGTGATGGCAAGTATAGCCCTCATTTTTCTCAAATGATTTTTTTTTTTTTGTTTAAATGAGCTTTCTTTGAAAAACAGAGCGAGTGCACAGGTTTGTTTTAAGTAGATTGCATTAACCGGGTCACATGTACACATGCTGTCGTCACCAAGAGTAGATCGTATAGACTCAAAATCATTTTGAATGCCCGTAACTGATTTCCATGAGAACAGAGAGCATATAGAGGCGAGAGCAAGGACAAGAGAGCACAACACCACAAGAGATCTGTCTTTTCACCAGAACGCCAGCCATCTAGAAGTGGATCTGATCCCAGTTCAGTACTGGCACCCGCCCAGACATTAGTAGTTTGCCGACTGTCAGCTCTTCTCTGGGCCAGTTGTGTGCATCAAAGCACCACATTTCTTATGATTTTGAAGTCAACGCACGTGACCTTCCCTGTGAAATTTGATTAGTGTCACGTTTGAGCAGGAACTGGACCCAAAATGCAGAGGTGGTGTAAAAGAATATTTAATAAGAAAAGAAAACAGACTTACTGCGTCTCAAACAAAAACAAAATGCAACTAAAGGTGTCCACGACATGTAGCAAAACAGCTAAATCTGAAATGCTCGAGCCAGGGAAAGAATCACAGGAACAGAAGCTCAGGAACAGTCTTGGGGAAAACACTAGGAACAAACCGAGGGAAAATAACAGGGACAGACCGAGGAAACCAACAAGGAAAACAGACCGGGCCAGACAACAAGAAAAGCAGACGATCCAACACAGACACAGGGAAGCACAGAGACTAAATACACACAAGGAGGGCGGGGCAATTAGAACACAGGTGAGACACATTAGGAACAGGTGCAGACAATCACAGGGGCAGGAGACACAGGAAAAACAAGACAACAGAAACTAGACACAGGACAGGAAGTGAAACAACACAATGAACTACTTCAAACTAAAACAGGAACCAAACACAAGGGATCAAAAGCACTAAAATAACATACCTTGCGGATCATGACAATTAGTGGTCTCAGAGTGATACATCTAATGTTACAAAGGGGAAGAGGTTTTGGACCTCCAAGGGGTCTCACACTCTCATGAGATCTGCAAACGCATTTCCAGCTCTCTGATATCCTTGGTTAATTTTTAATGATACAAAAAGTATTGGATAATAGTTGTAATGAGCTGAACTGCTGCAAACAGATAGAAAGAAAAATAGCTTTGCTCTCTATATGAATTGACCAGTCTTAGCTCTCCCCTTTCGGATAGAATTTCTTGGGCTTTGCCCATAATGTGTACCCTTTTAACCCGGGAAATGGAGTCATCTGTCTCTATCAGCTGAATGATTTATACTTTGGAAAAAACAGTGTGGCTGACAGAGTTCTAACAGGGACCAACCAGGCCCTATTTTTCTTACAGAGTAAATAAATAAACTGTCCACTTCAAGATAGCATTTCATTAATTTCCAATTACTGCTAAATTGTTCCCTAACAGGTACAAATTAGCACACAGTTGCATTTGAAGGACTGTGGAGGCATGGAAGGATTCTAGGGTCACCACCAAATCTGTGGAGGTATGGAAGGATTCTAGGGTCACCACCAAATCATATTACCTACCCAGAATGGAGTATTGACTTTGCACATTAGATTAGCAGGTAAATGCAGCAGAACAGCATTAGAACGATTTCCCTACTAAATGAAGGCAGAACAAGTGCTGCTTGACCTTGAATTTAACTATCTGGCTGGGAACGATGCTCATTTCATGCCCAGTATTGGCTGTGTGCAGAGGGTCAATTAAACCCTTATGGAGGTACATGTAAACAACAGAACATGTCAAGAACATGTCCGCCATGCATTGCAGCTTGCCAGATTGTATCAGATCTAAACAGATTTAAATTTAGAATTGTTTATAGGACAGACATGTGTTTGCATGTGTATACATGCATGTATATCTTAAGTTAAGGGGTCAAGTCAAACCTTTCAATCTTTTGACCAAAGATGTGTAAGAGTGTAACATGAATTGCTACATGGCTGGCAGAATTTACTCACAGACGCCCACTTCCTCTGCCTGGTCCCCATATGTCGGGGTCAGTCATTTGTTAACCCTCAGGGTCAATGGCCACATCCAAATGTCAAAGGTTAACCAAGCAACAAATAATAAATTGGCCAGTTTTGACTAACAAATGTGAGGCCACCCTTTCGAGCTCCACTGGTGGGATATAACAGGAGTTTAACAGGAGTGGCAGGCTATGTGTATCATCACTGAGGGAGGTGTGTGGTCTTCTTGAGGAATGGCACCAGCTACAGCTGTCAGGCAAAAGGTTGGTAAATTCCTGGGTCAGTTAGTGGAAACATTCCTGAGATTTCACAAAAAAAATTGCCCTTGTTTGTCCAGTGCTGTATTTCTCACATCTTGGGATTTCACCAATTGGCCCAATGTTCTTCCAAAATAAAGAGGCTGTGGTTATGTAATTTCCAGCATTTGACTTTTCAGTCATGAACAAAGAAAGTGTTTTACTGTGTGCTGTTTGCACATGGAATCAGAAGCTTTTAATGAATTTCACTTGAGATAAATTTGATGCATGGGACTGATGCCAAATCTGAGTCTTCAAATGAATGTTCTATTCCACGTTTAATCGATAAAAGACATCTGAAAGCAGAGCTGGTAATCCCCTCCACTTATCAGGAAATGCCACAGCCTGTAGTTGCTCTAGCTGATTTGTACGTTTGGTGTGGTCACGGAGATGCTGGTTTGGGACCGTGTCTTATAACGGCTGTTGCTGATTGTCCTCATATCTCGGCTTCTTGTTTACTGCAGTTGCAGTCATCTCGCTGCAGGCAATATTCATAGCCATAGAGCTCCTCACCAGATAACCAACATCTGTTTAGAAGGAAAAACTTAAAACAAGGCAATCTGTGAACGGTTGGGATTCTGGGAAAACCACCATGTCATTATTATTCTCACACATAGACGTAAGTGCAGAGGCAATGCCGGATGAACACTATCCCAGTAAATAGTGTGTATGAAAATGATTGTATAAGCACGCAGGCAACAAACCAGAAAGCAGCGCACCAGCCTGCAGATGCACTCTACTACATTTTCATGCCTGGAGTCTTTGTTTTGTCCTCTCCCCCACTGACCATGATGCAGTACTTGTTGTCCCTCTTTGTCCCCAGGATGTTTGAGGTTGTAAATAACTTCAGAAATATTTGCGCTTCAATCCCAGCTACACAGCGCGGCCATTGTCTGCAGTGCAAGAGTATCCATTTCTCTGTTCTGCTGCAGAGTTGAATTAAATCAGCCTGCGTTCTTAATGAGCCATGCTTTTTGAATTATCTTTGGAAAACCACAGGGATGGCACCAAATCCAGGTTTGGATAGGCCAGATTTTATCTTATAAGCTTCAATATATAGGAAGATTGATCTCTCACACAGCATGTTTATGCTAGTGTGCCAGTCTTTTGAAAACAAACTCATAAGTTAATTTATAGTTAAGCAAAACCTGCAGCAAAAAAAAGGATCAACAATAAAATTAAGCAATCATTGTACAGCCAGTATTCTGTCACGCATAGTTGACAATGATACAGCCCCAAGATTTGCTTCTGGACTTTTTATGTAATTTTTTGAAAACATTGGGACATGATTTCAGTCAGCAGTTAAATAAAAAAAATCTTCAATTTCTAGCCAGCACCAGTAGATTTCGCCATCAGAAATGACAACTTTCTGCAATCCCAATCCTATTCTATCAGCTCATGCTGGCTGGTTAATTAAGTGAATGTAAGCTTATGAGTTGATATCCACAGTGTGACAGCATCTTGTTGCACTTCATGCACGATACATAAATGATATTGTGGTAAAAGACTGTGGCTAAAGCTACTCTATACCAAGTATTCTTGGTATGGAATTATTCAGTTTTTAGCTCAATTAGCAGTTTGTATTTTCACACCATTTGTTTGTAAATTTAACGTTGCAGGGGAAAAGGCTTTTAGGATGCAGACGAACCTACAGTATGCGTTTGGCGAGACGCAATGCTATCTTGAGAAAGGTTGGTTTGGGTTGCTGGAGTGTAATCTTCCCCAAATCAAATACAGAGCAGGACAGAGCTACTAGCATTGACCTAAACCCTGATAGCAGCCAGGACCAGATAAACACACTGAGGAGATGCTACATAGTGGATGCGGTAGTTGCTTTTGTTAATTATACAGCCTTCTTCCAATGTGGCTCATTTTAAAATATAGGATGTGCTGCTTGTCTTTAGAGGGAGCTCCGTTACTCCAGTACATTGTTAGCTGGACATGCTCATGATTGTGGCTCACATCACTGCGGAAAAAACACTGTTTAATCCACTTTTGCTATGTTTCTGGTCAGAAACCAACCTCGGAACTCTTAACATGCCGAAAGATGCTCTTACTAGAGCCCTGTGTACATTACATTTGGTGTTACAGACCTCCCCAAAATTTAGCAGACCTCTCAAGCCTGTATAGTTTATTATAGTTGCTATAAGCTATGATTTTAAATTGCTGTTAAGAGTAGGAATGTAACAATCAATCCATGTTTCAGTCAAAAATCTTTTATGGCAGTGTGATGTTGAAAGTCTTGTCAATATCAAAGACTTGTCGACAGGCATGCGAGTTCAATAACGTATATGTTTATATCAACGTATTGACATGTCTCCAAAAGGAATAAAACTTTATTAGGTACATTTATGTGAGTATAACATTGGAAACCATGTTTAGCTGAGGATATGTCAATGTTGCTGGACAACCATCAAAGCATAATATTTAGCCATGAACCATTGTCGTCTCTTAACAAGCAGAAAACCCAAAGCTTTCTTCTTTCATTTAGATTTCATGAGTGGATCACAAATGTCAGATTTTTGACAAGGGAATTGGAAACAATTTGATTGAAGTTCCTCAAAGCTCTACGAACAATACCACACCTCAATTTACCAGCAAGTTATAGAACAAAGTCTGTCAGCTCAATAAATGGTCTTCATGTATATTTGAAACACCACATTAGGAAAATAGTTGCTTTGACAACATCATCTTTGACAACACAGTTTCCTGGCGGAGAGTGAATGTGGACTTGTAAATGTTTAAATTAAATGCTGGTCATGTCTTAATTGAAATGTCTTTAAAATGAATTGCTTGACAGTTAAAGCTGCTGTTGGTAGGATTGAGAGAAGTGTGGACATTTCAAAATCCAACGACTCCTGCTTTTTAATATTTATGCAACCTCAGTATTTGCTTTGCAATAAAGTGTATTTTGAAAGTGATTGGTTTCTCATTCCATAAATAAACAACAATGGGAAGATTACCAAATTTTTTTCATCAATATACTTTTTGAATCAATTCAAGGCAAAACAAATATATTAATTTGGGGTAATCAGATTCACTGGTTCGGTACTACCGATGCAGTATCTCAAAGAAAAGCATAACAAATTGATCAAAGTACACTGATGTACACTTATTTTGCACATGAATAAACAATACAATACTTGTGTTGAATATTCCTTCCTCAGCTGTCCCCCCAGCAAAGTCAGCAGAAAAGCAACATGAGTATGTGACACTATGATCCAGGAAAAAATATTCCTCCTCAGAAATTTATCATGCATTTGCAAATTCAGTGAACGTGACACAGCTGGGATTAGCGAGACATAATTAGCATTTAGCATAGCACGGGATGCTACGTTGGTGATAAAATAGTGAAGCTAACTAAACAGTGTGATGGGGGAGCATTTGGCCGCGAGAGCACAGACAACGACACAGGTCTGGAAAACTCTCAAAACAGATTAGACCGCTTGGACACAAACATATTTTCAGCTATTATGCTACACATACCGCTAACCAATAGCTGTAGCATGGAAAATAAAAGATGAATGAAACACATATACAATATTACTGGTCAAGCAGAACACATCGTTTGTGAACCCTGTCAGTGTCTGTGGACCCGCTCCGATGTTTACATCTGCTCAATCTGGTTCCTTCTTTTTAGCTCGTTTTTGTTCGTGGTCTTTGTCGTATATGCAGTTTCTGGCAAAGAAACCGGGCAGTTTTTTCGATGCATGGCATTTCTCTACCACGGTGTTTTCAAACTGACTTCTGCTGCAAGCTCCTCGTTGCGAAGACGTGAGCTTGGTCGTGACTGAGCGAGTGAGGCTGTGCACAGGTTCTGCAGCGCTGCCCAGCTCGTACCCAGATGATTTGACAGAGCGGAGAGACGCCCCCTGGCTGTCATTGGAGATTTTTGCTTGGGCGCGGTGAATTCTAGCAAATGGCATTAAAGGCAGTAGAGGGAGGTGAAAGACCCAGAGTCTGTCACAGACAATCTGTCTCACATATTACTACCAGCATATAGCGACAGTTTAAGCAAATATGAAAAAAGTTATTTATGCAAATCCTACAAACAGCAGCTTTAACTTCAATGTTGGCTTAAGATAGTTGGGTAACTATTTTTAATTCTAACACAGCGTACTTGATAAATTTGTAATAATATTTATTTGTTGGATGCTTGTCTTCTTCCTCCTTAATCTGTTTTTGTTCACCCAGTGTTTGAATGTCATGCGTGTGTTGTGCCATGTTCTGCTGTTTGTCCCATTAGGGATTGCCTGGTCTCCCTACGCTGGCTGCTTTGCACAGCAATCAGATCCTGACTGTCAAGGTTTGTCGGTGGTGGTGTCGCCTAGCTGCTCAGTCCGACCCCTCTGCAGTGCACACTGGGAGTAAATGAATCACTGCTGGCTGCTTTTTCTCCAAGCCTGATGATAGAGTAGACACAGGAAAAAAAACACCACGTCTAATTAATCACAACCATTCAATCGTTATCCCCTTCCACACTGCTGCTACCAGATTTTCACTCAAGAGATTTCTGTTCCATGCTTCCATGCCAAGGCTCCCATTGAAAGAAAAGGTGGCCTTTTACAGCCCAGTAATATGTAGTGGACTGGAACAACAATAGGCAGCTTGAAACCAAGACATGGTCTGGCTTGTGTCCATTGATGCTAAAATGAATGGAAAGGAACTCCAAGAGTGGCAAAATGTTTTTTTAACACTCATGCCCATGGTTCACCACAAATCCTTCAATCCACCAATTTGGCCTTCGGATTGTTTCAGAGATGGATGAAGCCACACAATACCAATGGACACTAGCAGAATAAAGCATGCATTGAAAAACACAAGGTTAGAACTCATCCCAAACTCAGAGGGTTCGACCATGCTGGTGTCAGTGTGTGCAGCTCCCGGGTCTGATTTAGCAGCAGGTACGATGATGATGATGATTATGATGACGACGGCGCTTCACAGAGTAGGAGAAATTCCCATTTTTCCAGGGACTGGGAGCCTACTGTGGCGCCCTCGCACCCCTTAGGTGGTAATTATGGGCCTTGCTCCAAAAAGTCAGCCCAGACTTCGGAAGCAAACCACCTCTGTGCTTGAAAAGTGTGGATTTCTCCCCCAATGTGTGAAGACACTGGAGCACGGTCCATGAACACAGGCCTTTCTAACAAAATCTGTTTCTTTTTGCATTTGCCTTCCTCCTCCTCCTCCTCCTCCTTCTTCTGGGACCTCATCCTTCTTCAACCTTCTGTCACCTCTGACCTTCGACTTCTTGACCTCACACACCTGCTCAGATGGTCTTCCCTAAGATCAATCATGGCTTTCTTTCCGCTGACCAGCAGCTCATAAAGCGACGGCTCATTAAGGTAGTGGCTGTGTCTTCTCTCGTCTCCCTGTCTACCGTGCCAGGTCTCAGCGTATCACTTTTCTCTGGCAGCTCTGCAGTTTGCATGCAAATCTTCAGACAGACTTGTCACATGCAATCTTAAAGTCCTTCTGTTACTGTTTAAAGGAAAATATGAAAATGTCTCTTTAGAAAACAAGATTCCACTAATGTACAATGAATTACTGTCTTGGCACTACTTAAAGCATTTTTCCTACGAGCTAAATTGCTGGATATTTTCTTATTTTTGTTACTATCCAATATAATAATGGAAAGGAATGGTTCAGTATATTTTCGCCTCGATGATTATTACTAAAAAACTTTTTTTCCAGTCCATACGTAATATCAGTAAGTCCATACCACAGCGACTTACAATAACCAGTTTTAGTCATACCAGAGGTAGGCGGGTAGCATCCATGTTATGAATGGAAGCAGCCCCATAGCCACGCAGCAGATCATTTCATTGCTCTCTTCTTCGTCATTATTTAACTGCAGTGGCTCCAACCTCAGCTGATCCAACAATATCACAGCATATAATGATGTCGTAATGTGTTATTTTACCACACAGGGAGACCAGGGGCAGGCAGGACCACCTGGCCCCCCAGGGCCACCGGGCCCTCCTGGGCCTAGAGGGCCTCCCGGGGACACAGGCAAAGATGGGCCCAGAGGCGTTCCTGGTCTACCAGTGAGTATTGATCCTCACCTATAGCTGGAAAAGTTTGTTTAGCTGAGCAAAGGTTTTCTTTTGGGGTCGTGCATCTTTAGAATAGAACTGAATCAGAAAAATTGTCTTGATTTTTCCCATTCAAAAGAATACTGCATTGTTTCCATGCACTCATAATTTGACTTGGTGGCAGGAGGGTTTATCCAAATGAAAACCTTTCTAATGAAGACTAGAGAAGCTACAGGGCAGTTCGTTGCCCCAATGTCTTTAGCTGACTTGAATATGTTCTCCAAGTAAATGCTTTATTCTATGTATTTACGTTTAACTTGGTTGGCTTTCATTATAATGTAATATTTTCCATGTCTTTAAGCTGGTCTCTGGCATCACAGTAATTCATATGAATTCTGCCTGTGAGAGAAAGAAGAAATAGAAAATGCCTGTCAATTATGTTCTGCCATAAAACCTTCCAAGGTCTCCAGCTGATCTTTATTGACTTGGCTGAGTTCACAGTGGGGGGTGCAAAAATATTAAGTGTTGTTTATCTGATTCTATCCAAGCTTTTGATGACTATTGTTTTTTGTTTTTTTGCAGTTGCAATACTCCTGTTTTTCCAAGAAATTAAACGTCCCTTGCTGTGTCTGTTTATTTCCCTTATGATTTATTTCTGCTGCCACAAATCACTGGTGGTGGCGAACATTGTCCTGTGAATGTCACAGAGTCAAAAATGGGATAGTGTTCAAGCATTGACTTTGGCATCGCAATGTGGACATGGCTTGTGTCTCATTTCTACCCCGAGACCTGCATGAACATACAAGAGCCAGGCCTGAGGCAAAGACTAAAACAAGGTTGTTGGACAGAGACAGTGCAGGGTACAGGTGGCACAGCGTGATAAATGCCTCCCAGCCAACTTATAGGAGCAGACCAACCTGAGCTCTACTTGGCAACCCGGCCGATATGCACCATTGTAGCTGTTGAACACAAATGGAAATGGGGACTACAAAAAATATGTGGACAGTACTGTGTTGTTGGCCAGACATTTCAACTTTTTCTTTATGATCATTTTAAAATTCCATGAGTGTTGTCAACTTTTCAAAGAAGACTTAGCCCACTGCTCTTACATTAACTGTCTGTTTTCTATTTCCTTTAGGGCGATCCAGGGCAGCCTGGAGAAGCGGGACTTGTGGTAAGCACACATTTTTCCTTTTTGGGCTCACATTTTTCTTCATTATCCGTGGCTCACCTTGGACTCTAGTTAGCAATTTAGCATGAATGAATTGTTTGAAATATAGTTGGTACAAAATGCATGCAGCCTTTAGAATTAGCTTGAACCCTTCCCAAAAAAATATGTTGACATTTTGGGAAATACGCTTATTTGCTGTATGAAGAACAAAACAAAACTGGAAACAGGTTCATACAGCTAGCCTGGTTCTGCCCAAAAGTAAGGTTGTATTTATTGTATTTTAAGCAAAGTGCCTTTGGGAGGAGGGATTGATGTGCAGGGGCACATAATTAGAGGACAGATATACTATACAACTACGTTCTGGGGTTAATTCAACATCTTTTAACATTCAACATCATTTTTAGAGCATCAAAGCAGTCGTGTAAGGATGCCGCCACTTAGCATATTTTTAAAATGTACAATATTCACAAGATATTCGCAAAGTGGTTTATAGATACTATGGTGAATATTAATGACACTTTTTATGATTCCCTGCAAAAACGTACGTCTTCTCAAAACCCCTTATACTGTAGGGACAAGCTGTTCCAGTTAACAGCAACTGGATACTACTTGTGGTGTTCAGCAAATAAAGCATTTGATTAAAGTTTCCTCATAAAAGTAACGCTGAATAGGTCAAGCCAAATTCCAGAGAAAGCAAGGTCGGAAAACGGGACCCGCGAGAACACTTGGTAATGTCAGTTTTCACAAGTGAAGGGGAGGGTAAGTGAAGCTGACAGAGGAGGTGTTATCAAGTGCTTTCATCTCTGATTCCATCCATGGAAAAATCTGGTTGGATTGGAAAGCAATGGGCAGAGAAAATAAAGGATGATGAGGCTTTGAGCAGTAAAAAAATGACACATTAACTTGAGAGTAAAAGGAATTTAATGCTCAGTTGCTAATGGTTTTCAGGTCACTTCACATGCGACCCTCTATAAAAGTTGCTATGTTGCTGAAGTTTTCAGCTTTTGTTGACTTTAATTAAGCGGCACACTAATTTCCCTAGATCCACATGTCATGAATGTCAAAGTTGCAGGTGTGCTCCCATAAGTCTCCAGTGCTTACACAACTGCTCATGACACCCGCCGGAGCATTTCTCCAAAAGATGAATGGTGAATCCCATGCAAAATGAGCTCTCGAGTTTCGTATGAAAAATATGGGCTGCTCACTGTAATTCTTGAAATAAGGCCTATCTTTCATGAGTATATATGCAGCATGACACTAATGTACTTTTAACAAGGAATAATGTCATCATTTGGAAATCCACCCCAGTCTCCCATTCTAGTAAAGCAGCAGGAGATGAGCATGTCCCAGAGGTTGTAAAGAGATGTGACATGGCTGCTCAAACCCAGTTTGGAGTTCAGAGCTTCTGTTTCCAGCCAACAGCGGTTTGGGGAAGAAGATGAAAAAAGGAAAGATAAGATAATGGATTATAAAGAAAAGTTCCTGTAAATTATCATTTGGAATGTCAATTCTCTGGAGTGGGAAGGAAAAGAAATTCTCCTTCTAGATGCACCACACCACACCCTTGATTTGGCCTTTGAAAATCAATATGAATTAGATATGCTGAAGCAACTAGACTGATTGGCTCCACCGTGTGCCGCAGGCTGAAAGGACGAGCTGTGATCGGCACTTTCAGCTCTAGGTAGGGATTCTGAGGTTGCCCCTTGACCAATTTTGCCTCTTTTATGGCGCTCTAGGAGCTCGCGCCCACTTGAAACAGCTCAGTGTTTTGGATGTAGATGCTATTGTTAGGAGACAGAAGTAAATTCCAGAGTTTTCCACCAGCCTTCCAGGACATATGGTGCTGGTTAGAAGGATTAAGCTCTTGTGGAGAAACGGGGAGGGGGAGGTGGGAGGAAGAAGAAGAAGAAAAAGGACATATTTTCAGGATTCAATTCGAAATCATCAGTGCCATAAGGTGTCTCTGGGGCAAATTAAAGCGGTCTCCAACTCTCCAAAGGTGGCTTTCAGCCTTGCATACAGTTTTCATTTGGAACTTGCTTTACATCAAAAAGACTAAATATGGAAAACCAGTGGTGTATTCTGTGCAGTGTTCCATCCGAAATGAAAAAAAAAATTCCTCCAGCTGCTTTTTGGTGTTATTTTTTCTAATTATACTACAGACATTCACTGATTTACCACATCCTATTAATTCCATAACTACCCGCAATGTACCCGTGACTCACCTTAGATATATATATTATTTTTTTACGAATGCACAACAGTCATGCGTGTAGGGATGACATATTCTTAACATGCCTCTATAATGTGGACACGCCTATAATACTTTAGTGTCCTTGTCTAAGTTTTTCCCTTAATGTGTAACCAAACATGAGGAGCAAAGATGAGAGTAAATGTCTTAAAACCTGCGCTGTGGTCTCCAAAAATGTCGACATCGATGAGAAAAAGCATTTTTTGTGTGAGTGGAAAAAATGTGTTTTGTCAAAAGACAGGTTTTAATTTTTAATACACAAGCTGGGTCTTGTTGTCATAGGATTTTTGTTTTGTCATTTCCGACCTGTTTCTCAGTTACACTGTTAAGTCGATTAGTTGGTCTACACTATGCGCCATATTCTTGCTAGCTGCAGAGTTGTTTGCAGTTGTACTTGGCTGTAAACCTTGTGTGATTGAAAGGTCTTAGAGGATGAAAAGTCATGTACACTCAAATAAAGCACACACGCCCCAAATCTCTGCAATAATGGTGGCGAGCACGGTGTTATGCTAACCTACAGCTTTACTGTCCAAACTTAAGGCAATGAGACCCAGACTGTCAAAAAATTAATTTCCCTCAAAGCTAAAAAGCACCATAATTCAATGCAAATAATAGTATGCTATTGCAATGGCTTTTCAAAGATCTTATGAGTGAAACAGAAACTTTGAACAGAAGGTCTTACGCGTACCCCAGAGCTCCAACATGTCGCTTTGATCAGCCCCAAATGTTTTTCCTGTAAATGCTGAGCAAGAATTGCCCACTCTGGAAGTGGCTAAGAGTGTGGGAATTGACCTGGCAATAGCCTCATTGTTTGTCATTTCCAAGTATGAATGAATGAATGAAAGCATCAAACATTCAGGGCTTTGTATTTGTGCTCGGCTGCTCGACTTCAATCGGCGTCCTGTTGATACTGCACATTTACGGGCCCTTTCCCTTTGTGATTGTTAAACGAGGGCGCTAAGGTGCAATATGCTGAGCATGTGGTGTCATGACCCACGTGAAAGGAGTAGGAGAAATTATTATCTTTTTTTAAAGATCGAAAGCCTTAAAATTATCCTCAGGTAGACTTTTCTTGTGATGCCAGGGCCAAAAGCTGAGAACAAAAGAAGCAGCACTTCCTGAAGGGTTCTTCTCTGGAAAAAACTCCTTTTCAGCCAGTAGCCCCCTGAGTGCTCTCAGATGTAGCCAAGCTAATTAGTGTTCAGGCGAGTGGCACATGCTTGCCTAGTGGGTCATAAAAATGTTTACCAAACCCAACTGAGGATGGCTAACAACGGCTTTTAAAGGCAAGCGGGAGGAAAAACCTTTCTCTTGGTTGGCCGGGATAATGCAAGTTGTTCATTGAGGTTTTTGTTGTATGTGCAGATGGAATGCACTATAAATGAGCTGCGACTGTGTGGGCTTTTTCTGTAAATGTGAGAACTTATACCTGCAGCGTTTTCACAAGCAAGTTTTGTACTTAAAAAAAGAATATTAAGCCAAGCATCCATTGGTGCTATAGCCACAAGGTAAGGGTTAGGGTTGGCCGCTGCCAAGAACCATTTCTTCCTCAGAAATATTCGCAGACAGACAAACTTTTCAACTTGAATGTCCTTGGTGGCTACTTTTTAACACAGGCACGCAAACCTTTCACACTCATCAGGGGACCCAATCTCGAGTTTTGCCAATTATACTGCATCAACAAGAATGAGGCAAAGAAAGTTGTTGTTGCAGAGGGCTTGTGGTGCACAAGGTCGACCTGGCCTTCACACCTCTTCACGTGATGTGCCAAATGGATCCATTTACCATTTGGCCAACACGGGGTGTCACGAGGTGCAACAGCCAAGCGAAGAGGTGTTGATGAACGACGAATGAAATAGTCTAGCTTTAGCCAACATGGAAGGAACTAACTTTCATATTGGTTTTTCATTTTGTGCTTGAAGCAGTCCTGCTGTTTGTAGGCAGGTTCTGGTGGAGGAGGTTGAGAATGGCCTTCGGTCTTGCTGTGGTAACCAAGCAGCAGGTTGAAAATAGAAACCGTCCTCTCAGACACATCAATCACCAGCTTAAATCTCAGTCAGAGATGCCTTCTGTCTAACATATGGGCTTTGTACGGCTTTCCAACTAAGGGCTTTTTTAGGTAATGAACCTCTCCATGTTGGACCGTAGGCATAGAATGTAGAGCAGAGGAACAGAGATCAACATGAAAAAAAACAAAACATAAAAGATTTTGTTATTCATGGTCTCTTTAGAGATTCATTTATATGGGGCAACTCAATGAAAATAAGGCACAGGGTGAGCTGCTTTTATAAAAATTCTTTGTCGAAGAATAAAACAAAGGATCGATTGGGATTCTTTTCTGCCTGAAGGGTGAGTGTTCACTGTATGAAAACTTACCAGAACCATGCCAGTCTCTCTGCTGTGACCATGTTGGCTGTGGAAATCATATTATTTCATCTGATATAGACTGTACTTTTTCCTCTCCCACTCTCTCTTTCTCTGTCTTTCCTCATTTATAGGGGCCTGAGGGGCCACAGGGGCCGATGGTAAGTTACAAAAACTCATTTCTAGTCCCACTGGTACATCTTACTTTTCTTTTAAATGAAATAAAATAAGGTTCCCTGACTTGGTTACACTTAGCTGCACTAAAAATGGTGCTTTCTCAGTACATCTTTTACAATTGATTTCATTTTATTAATATAATTCTAACGTAACGAACAGCGGATTCCTTAGCATTAGAATAATACTTTGGATTTGAGAGTAACTCATCGCACAAATGTCTGTCTGGGCGAGTAAATAGACAGGACAGGAACAGGTAAGTCCTCAACTGCATGAGGAGGGAAAGGAGAGTGGTGACGGAGAGAGATACAGAGCAGAGAACCTGGAGCTAAGTGCTGTGATACAGGCCGCGGGTCCCTGGCGGCGCTGATGTGAGGAACAGATGTAAGCTTTATCCCGCCATCAGGTAGCTGCCAGTGTTTGTTCAGTGTAACCCAATCAGACACTTCCTGTCTGCGCTGTCATCTGTCGGCAAGGCCTCCCGTCGGCGGGGGGGGGGGGTTGAGATAACACACCGCCATGTTAATGACTCATAAGCCAGACCCGAGGCTGATCAATTAGATCTGCCGCCGGTAGGGAACTGTGTTTAGCAGAGAGGCCACATCAACGGTTATTCAAGTTTCATCAACTTGCTGATGAACTAAAGTGGAGTGTGAATCATATGTTTAAACTTATCTAAGTAGGAGCAATATATTTGATTAAATTTCCCACCTCAATGTGATCCACATTCACCAAATCCTTCCTCCCGGGATATCCCAGGTTAGGTTTCCAGTAATATTTTGGATCTTTCCATTGCTCCAAGTCCTTGTTCCAATGTTCGCCCATCTCTGATATTTAAATGTGACCATGGTAACTGGAAATCACTTATATTGTGGAGGAGCACAAGTAGCCAACATATACTGTAAGCAAGCCACTGTAGTTTAAAGCTCAACAGAATTATTCCCTCACTCTATCCACCTACCTACCCAGCAAATTTTAAAATATGACATGCAGTATTTATTTCTGCCTGGTTTTGTAACACAGAACCAGTATGTGCAGGAGTGGGGTTGGGAACAACAGGTGGGCAAGCCCGAGATCACTTTGAGAGGCTGTTTTGACTTTTTTTGACTGAAGTACAGTTTTTTGGGGGGGATTTTCTGTTATTTTTTGGGGTGTTGGGTCCATTGGGAGATGGTTTGGGCACCGCAGGCAGAAAGTAAAAGTGCACGGTCATATGTTTGTATGAATTTTTGATGACCATAACTCTACAGTCCCAGCAAAATGCAGTCATTTCTTTTTTTTATTGAACGATACCTGAAGGCCTTTGTGTTTATTTTCCAGGGTTCTCTCGGGCCTCCTGGTGTTCCAGGTGTTGATGGACTGAAGGTGAGCTCATACAGACAACACAGTTATGTGTATGTGTGGTTAAAATTTATACACATATCTTTTTGACTGTTAACTAGGACACTGTAAAAGGGAGGCATGGTGTCAACTTTTTAGCAATTTAACACTGCAACAATTTCATAATGCTGAATTTTTCCAGTAAAACTGTATAGCCCCTCTAAATTTAGGTCAAAAAACACAAATTAGAAAAAAATCTGAAAGCTATCTACCTATCCACACCTGAAAGTATTTTATCTTCAAAAGGCCAACTTTAGCTCTCTTAAATGTTTTCATTCTTCTTTTTTTTTGCACAGATTTTGCAGTTTTCATATTACATATTCAAACTTCTATTCTACGCAGGAGAAATCCCCTCAGCTCATTTCTGCATCTCGTTCTCAAAGCGAATAAAGGAGATACAGAGCAGGTGTTTCACAGTTGGGAAAAATGGAAAGCATATTTATTCCAGAGCAAACAATGGTGCGAGGGAAGAGAACGAATGAGGAGATGATTTGAGAGGCACCATCTTTCTAATCTCCGGCATACATTTACAAAGATATGAGTGGAGAGGCACGCATGGCCGTAATGGGAACCAGAGTGAAGAAGTTTCATTTTGAGGAGAGGGAAACAAAAGCTGAAGGCCTAATTCCATACTTGTGTAAGGAGTGTGGTTTGCCAGAACCTGTGAAATAGAACTCCAATGCAGTTATTAAACAGAATATGTTATAGTATGCAAGTGTCACTCATGCAGAAAGTTGACTGTACAGCAGTGAAAGCTGCCCTGCCAGCAGTGGCAGGTTGACTGGCAGACATCATATTGATCTGGACATGGATAAACACCGAAAAGGGAATGTTTGCTATTGCAAACCTTATCAGCACCAGTTTAGGAGTTTTTAATCAGACTCCATCATCATTATGGCAATGACTCCCATATGTCAACTGATAGATGAGACATGATTCCAGCATTTATGTTGAGTTTCAAGGATGTTGTGTGAAGTATTGGGCGGGGGTGGGTTGGATACTCCCTAAACGCAGATCATACACACTGATGTTCCCATGCAGAATTTATCATAAATAATCTTTTGGTAAAACTATGAGAAAGAAAGAAAGAGCAATAATATGTGTGTGGTAACCCAGGTTTTCCTCGTGATATAGCCAATATTGAGCAGAAGCCCACTGACTTGCATTTTAATCCAAATAATAAAAAGGTAATTAAATCCAAATAATAGATTTCTTTATTCCCCATCCTGGCCACATTAATCAGAATCATCCGGTTTCAGTAGTCTGTCTGGGATGAGAAATAGCCACAACTATTCTATAAAGGATAACGATGTGGTGGGTTTTGCAGAGGTGAGTAGTTTAATTGTTTCTGGCAACAGAGGGACTGAGGTCGGTTTCTCAGACAGAACTGCGGAGAACAGGGATTTCGACTGGCACTAGCAGCGGACTTCAGTAGCATTCATCTTTCTCCTTTTGCTCATTTGAAAAACTAAAGCGGAGATAATTAGGCTTTTAATCAGCTTGTTTATCCTCTCTACAGTCAGTCTGTGGTTTCAATACTTTTTTAATGGTATGTATTTAATCATAGCTGTACATCAACAAGTGGAAAACCCATGGCTTCTATTTTATTACTCCATTAACTATTTCTACCAGTGTAATGATGACACAAATGTAACCTCTCTAAAGGTTAAAGGTTATCTGCATCAGTGGGGGGAAACGTAAAGCTTTTTTGTATCTTCTTAAATCAGAGTTCACATTGCTAAAACAGCACACTCAATACTGTGTGTGTTATGCTGTCCATAGGGGGATCTTGGCATCCCAGGATTGGACGGTGTCCCCGGAGCCAAGGTCTGCTGCACATATATTCTGTGTGCTTTTATTCTTGTAAATTCATAGAGATCGTAATTTTTATTTCTATTCTTTTGAAATTATTTATAATTTTTTCACCCTCACCCATCAAATAAACATTGATTTCTCGATAACTTTTGGACACTGCAATTTTATTTATCATTTATTACACTTTTTAATACCTTTCTTTGTCATGGCACACATCACTTTTTTTTCCATTCATCTTTGTTGGATATCATGTTCACATGATCTGTATTTGTCAGTATGTCAATAATACCTTCATAGCAGATATCCACGTGTGTAATTTCATGCAATATTTGTAGCTAGACATAGGTTTTAATGAAGTGAAAATGTGGTGACATATCATTGAATTTGGGATTTTGGCCTGTACATCATTGAAAGCCTATTGTATTGACTCTAAATATATTAAAAAAAAGAAAAACTTTAAAAGGCTGGTACTTGAGTGTCTGTCTGGGGAAAAGACAGCCATAACATGAGAGAATTTCAGTAATCTAACATGAATTTAACCCCAGATACAATCTGACCTTGGTGGCTGCAATAATTCCCCAACTGAACCCCCCACCCTCCCCCCCGAGCTTTTCTACGTCTAATGCTCTGCTTTCTTTCCCAACAGGGTGAAATGGGAGAGCAAGGTGAAAAGGTAAAGCACTAATTCAGATCACCAAACATTATTGTTAGCATCACTCTTGAAATCCCACCATGTGTTAGAACGGCCACTGTGATAATAATAAAAAAAAAAGGACGGGTGCTCTGCCTTTACCTCTCCCAGTTCCAGTTTGTTGTGATTGTTTAGTTTCTTTCTCAGAGGGGACTCCCCTCTGAGATTTGGCCAGTGATTCAGTGAGTCGCAAAACTGAAGCCAGCTTTTCCAACTCAAGGCATCTGAACCCTCACAATAGCCTCACTGAGGGGGAACCAGCCTTATTCTCGCCATTCCCTAATCCTAATGGTACCCATAGTCACTGTGGCTGTACAGCGGCGCGTGGGAGGTGTGAACACCGACCGAGTTTAGAGCGAGGCAGGCTGGGGAGGGTGCTGATGACTCGGCTCGCTCCATCGGCCACGAAACCTGGCCTCAGGCAGTTTATCTCAGTTGTTGATCCGAGTCTCTCGTCAAATCAAAGACTTATTTGCCATCACTAATACACCTGGTTCAGTGTAATACTGTGACTGCAGTCAGCAGCCATTGTTCAGTGTCACATCTGCCCTGTGGAGAATTGGCTTGACGTTATAGAAACTGTAGATTGAGCTATTGGAGATAATTCATTGGAGATGTCTGCTTTCGTTTTGTGAGGTTGAGCCAACACTTTTGGCTCAAGATACTTTTAAGGAAGCTATGTCCGCCTGTGGCCCTTTAGCCTTGACACAAGTTGCATGCAAGTAACTCACAGATACAAACCCCTTCTCAGTTTTTAGGAGCACAAATAGGGAAAACTATCCAGAATATTTTAATAAGGAAGCAAAGATTAGAGAAGAGTCTGATTAAATAATCAATTTTAGAGACAGATTGGGGGTTTTTCTTACTTTTTTCCCCAATCAAGTTGATCATCTTGAAACCAATTAGATTATTCCTTTGACCCCCGAGAGGGTTCCTGCTTTTAATTTCAATGAGAATTCATTTTGAGAGAAGCAGATAAGCTAACCGTTTGCAAACTTAAAGAGCCAGCAGGCAAATTCAGGAGAGAAAGGCTTTTTTTAATCAGTGCCCTAGGCTAGTAGTCGTTCTAACTTCTAACATATAGATTGACAGATGGTAAAATAATGAACAATTCATTCACTGACAAATACTTTGTTAGACAAAGAAACTAATTAACTTATTTTCATGTGGACACAACCTTTGATTTCAAATTTGGAATCACTATTCGTTATATGATTTGCAGTCTGTTAGGCTATCATTTATTCAACGTGAAATTGTGGATTTTATAATAATTATCATCACTATCATCAAGACGGAACTGAAACGCACTCAACTCAAAGTGCCTCGGGTTAGTTTTCATTTCAAGAGGAGCCGCATATGTTAATATGAACTGCTCAAAACAATGTTTACCTCTGACAAATAGAAATACATGACTAGGCTGATTCAAATATTAGTTTTGCAGGTATTTGGTCATAAAAGGAACCAAAAAATTATAAATTCATAATCTGTTCCTCATGTCAGGGACATGAGTGTGTGTCAGGGCAATCAAATACATATTAAAGTCAGTAGATCACCAGAGTATTCAGGATCAATCGGGACCATGAGTGTATGCACAGAATTTAAAGGCAAGACATTTCAGTCTGTACAAAAGTAGACTGAGCAGCCGTGCTATACAGAGAGCCACACCGCTCGTGTACAGCGCTTGACATTCAATCTGTTTCGTACTGCTGAGATGGAAAACACGTGAATTTAGAAGCTTTATTTTTCATAGTTGTTGCCAGGAGTTTATGACCTCCATTATGCCCCACAGAGGCTATTACATCACCTGAAATCAGTCCTATTTGAACCATGTGTGAGGACTCAGTTTGTGACCAAAGTGAATGTAAAGTGTAAAAAAATGGCACTTCATCTTCTCCTGCAGTGCACTTGGATTTTTCATCAGTTAGGGCTGTTTTATACTGCAGACAATCACAGATCGAGGAGATTTGTCAAAGTCCTACTGTGTATGATACCCATGTTCAGTTGGGCAGTCACGTTAAAGCAATTGTGTTTTTTCCTTTACATTTTCGGTTGTCATCTATCTCAGTTGTTCAGCACTGACACATGCCTGTGATCTATAGACGTTGTGTGATTGCCTCTGTGTGATTTCGTCATAGGGTGATATGGGCGAAGAAGGTCCGAAAGGTGATATTGGGGAGAAGGTATGTAAATTCCACTTTATCTTTCATTCTCTTTGTTTATGTCTTTGAAACCGGCTCAGAGAAACAGCAGAGAGCCTGGCAGTGGCTGGAAAACATTTTTTTTAAAAAGGTTAATGCTAGCCATCTGAGAGGAGATCTGTGCAGAGACGCAGAAGTAGCAGTAGGTGAGGTCACGTGCCATCAGTTGTAGTCAAGGCTGCACAACAGCAATCATCCTGGCTCTTGATGCGTCCTTTGTGCTTAATGTGGACTTAATTGCTGTGCTACGCTGACTCTACTTTTTATGCTTGGATGGCTCCAGCGTTCATTTGGGACCATTCATCATCAAGACAGCTTGTCAAGTCGGGATCCATTTCCAACAAACGGCAGGGAGAAGTTTGTGTGCTGGGCAGATTATTCAGAGCTCAAGCAATAGATTCCTATTTCTGTCATAAAAAGATTTCACTGTCTGGGATTTAATTTTTGGGGGTTTTGTTTTGCGTTAATTCACTGACATCATGTCCAGAGGCAGATTATACATCTCATCCAGAATTTGCAAACATTGCCTTTGATATTATTTTGTTACAGCAGCATTTATGGAATCAAATCAGTCTGATTTGTATGGGGTGATTTCATCGCAAAATGTTGGCCTATTTGCCATTCAGAGATTGGAATAAATGATTCTCTGTAAAAGGTTGATTCAGCGTCTCACACTTCTGGGAAGAGAAAATAGTTGTTACTAAAGCTGCCAAAAACATGGTACAGTTGGTAACACGGACGCTGAGAACAGACAGCTGAGTGCTGTGATGTTTTATACACCGGAGATGTGTTGTTTTTTTTTACTAGCAATGCTGGATTAGAAAAAACAAAATATAAAAGATAGACCAGCAGCAGAGTAGAAGCAGTGTGCTCAAAATGTCACTGTCAATTTATTGCTGTTCAGCAGAGAACAACTTTGATAACTTCTCACTTTATGGGTACTCTGGTTTTTAAAAGAGTGCCGAGCGCGGCTGCCAAGAAAGACACCATTTGAGGGAAACAGATGCAGGATATCATCTGCGGAAAATGGGTGAACAAAAAGGAGAGTGGAGGGCGATAAAAGTTTGCAGCTCGAGCACAGCTTTGATCTGGTCTACCTTAGTGCAGTAAAAGGAGAAAGAAAAAACATGGAATTTTTTTGGGGTGCAGCAATGAAAAAAGAACAATTGAGTACTTTGGGAATTAAGGCTTCTGTAGCCAGTCATCTGCCATTCATTCTTCAAGTGAATACCCATGTATTTTTTTATAAAAAGAGACAGAAAGTTGTGTAAAGAGATGGAAATACTAAAGATTTTTCCCCCATTAGATATAGATAAGATTACCTAATCTTCTCAGATTTGTAATGTCAGGATGTAAAGTGAGTTGTTTTTTTTTTACCTAGTGTACAACATATGGCAGGAATAATTGCTTTTCAATAGAGACATACATCCAGCTTAACATATGTCTCACACACACAATGGACTGATTTATTTTTCAAGTGAGCAAGTGAGCAGAGCGCATGCTGATAGACATATACTGTACAGCCGGGGATCCCTTAGAGGAGAAAACTGCGTGTCATTCCACAAGCCGAGCCTCCTGTCATCGTGTGGACAACAGACTTTTGTGTCTGATCAACTGCTCTTCCCTGATGTAATTGTTTTTACATTTCGAGACTGTGGAGGGACAGTGGCTGGGATGGGAGGGGAGGGGAGAGAGGAGGGCATCTCCAGTCCTCCGGGCTGAAGATGCCAAAGTTAACAATGCACAGCACGCACTGCAGGGGAAATGTGGTCACGCGGGGTGAGAGGTGAGGCCGCGAAAGGCCTCAAGTATGTTGAGCAGAGAGACCTCGGGGAGTGCAGGAGGGGGAGAGAAATGGCGAAGCATCAGTCAGACTTGGAATGATACAAAGATAGAATGTTTGAACGGAGGGGGAGTGTGAAAGAGACAAAATGACAGGAGGGATACACACACTCGTAGGCCCATAGGTTAAATCGTAGACATGCAAAAAAAACCTCTCCCTTTATTCCCAATCAGTTTCGCTCTGGATCATGAATGAGGAAAAAGTCTTCTGAAAAGTATCTTAAAATTCTACTTAATGTCAGTGTATGAGTAAATGTGCTCTTTTCCACCACTCTACGTGGTATACATTTATCTAGCACACTACCTGCTGTGTTGCTTTCATACGCCATTGTCAACTGTGAAGAGAAACATTTCCAGCGGCCTGCGCATGTCCATCTCTGGCCTCCTTTGAAACAAATCATTACCACCAGTTAAAAGCTTGAGTTCTAAACCATTTACTTGTGATGCACTCTGCCTAAGTGTTTAACTAGGTGTGAAATTAACTCTGACTCCTCTTATTCAAAAGTCGAACCTCACAGATAGGAAAATTCTTTCAATGGTTTAGAAGAATAATAAACCCAACTCTTGAATTAGTTTTCTGGAAGTTCCAGGCTGTGAGCGCTTGGCTCCGGCCTATGTGGCACAGTGATTGGTATGAATTCTGAATCCCAAGATCCGGTCCAAAGCTCTTGTGAGCTGGCCAGGTTTCAGCCATTGGCAGGGCCTCTCTGCCCCGGGAGCCAATCAAAGTCTGTGTTGCCTCACATGCATTCAGCGACTGAGATTGATATTCAGCTGAGGGCCGCTGAATGCGGTCATCGCCGCTAATGATCATTATGTGAAGTAAGAGTTAACCATTTTGAAGGTGGTGGCGGCATTTAAATGTGACACAACTCTGCCCCGGCCTCTTTGCTCACTGATTAATTCTCTCCATCTCATTCGCTCTCCCACCGTGGCAAACAGCTGGAAAAAAGGCCCGATTTACCAAGCATACATTAGAAGATCCTCATGCTATTATCTTTAAATGCCAATATGCGGTGACAGATTTGGGTGCCTGTAATAAAAATGGAGCTGCGGTGACAGCTCTCCATCTTGTTCTGCTCTGTGGTTAAATCACAAGTTGTGGACCCTCACCATGGTAATCGGGCCAGCTGGGACATTTCAGCACTCGGTGCCACACCTCAACTCACCTCCCAAATCCACCACTTTTTCCATCTCATAGTACTTCATTTGGAAGAGACTAAACTAGTGAAAACTCTCACTTGCTTCTGAAACTTGGTGTCACTTGCGTTAGGTCTGTCATTACAGAAAACGTCACTGGTGTTTATCAACCCCGGCAGCAGGGGAGTGAAGTGTTAGTTGCTTGTGTTGCGTTCTCTGATACTTGTTTTCACATGGCTTGTGGTGACTTTTTCGATTAAAAGTGTGTAAACTGCGCCGTAAAGTTTTTTGGGGCTATGCGTTCACGCTTGAGAAATTTAAAAGTTGATTAACAAGGTGCGGCCTTTTTGTAGTTTCTTTACAGATGTGAGGCATTATCGCATATCCTTGCCAAAAAGAAGCAGGTGTAAACAAGTTTCTACTTTGATGCTTGTTTGTGGAGACAATTATTCAATCCGGACACAAAACAATGAAGTCAGAATAATGGGCCTCTGCATAAAGTCTCCTCTTTGACGATGATTTTTATGTCAACAACAGCATGGCATCCATGTCGTTTTCTCATGTATGTGACCAAACATTTTAACTTCATGTGAAATAATGTGAAAGCTAACTCTAAAATGTCATCCTCTCTGATCAGCTGTACCCTTAATAAAAATAACTTGTGAAAATGCCCATTTTAGAAATTTGGAAAAATTGGAATGATGCATTTGAAGATGGGGATAGAGTGTGCAACAAAGCCCAGCTGAAAACAGTAACATAGTTTACTGTGTTAAAAAAAGGGGGGGGGGCACCACGCTGCAATTAAACAGGCCTTGTGTGCTATGCATCGTAATGACTCCCATAAAAAGCTGAGGGCGAGAGACATTCCTTCAGCAACTTCTGAGCGTTAGGCGTATGTGCAGTGAAACCACAGTCCACACCAGAGCTACAGACCCCGTCTCCCTCTCCACAGTCGCTTTTCCCACCAACCGCCCATAATTACACTTATTGGCCCCTTATTTTATGTCTGTTTTTACTGAACACTGCAGTAGTGATGCAGTGCATCAGAAAGGGCTTGGTTCTGGGCGTCTGGATGACTTTTCTAGAAAAATGTGATTTAAGTAGCCCTGTCGCCTTCTAGTTCCACACCCTACCTGAGGAGATGTAATGAAAAAAGTGCTTAAATGGCTACTTTTAAGCCCCTTACCTCATGTACTGTTGGGGATTTCTCCTATATAGTGTTTAGACTCTGAGAGTCTCAAAGCCACAGCACCGAAGTTACAAATTTGCTTTGAGGTACATTTGATCCGAACAGAATTTAAAACAGCAGAAAAACCTTTCAAATTCAAATTTTCACCCTGGCAAGTGAGTAAATACAGCAGTTACAAAATTATGTTCCCATTGTTCAGTAAAAGTAAGTTTCTTTCAAATCTTTTTTAACTATAATTGCACAGTGATATTCATTCCAGTTGTGACTAAAGAGAAAGCCCCATTGGGTCTTAAATAACCGTTGTCACTTTTTTAAGTTTTCCATGCTGTCGCTTTTTAATTTCATTGCCTTTTTGCCTTTTTCCTTAGGGAGATGCAGGCTCCTCTGCAGCCGGCATCAAGGTGAGAGCTAAGCTTCGCTTAAGGTTTTTCAATGTATGTTTCTTGATTGTCATTGTCAGGAACCTGGAAAAGATGTTCCACAGCTCTGTATTTGCTTTATATGACCTGGGATGTTGTTGGAACTCGTCATAGGTGTTTTCCGTTACCCAGCACTACTATATAAAAGGCTTGAAGTAATTTATCAAATGGTTGGAGTCATGGAATCAGCTTAATGCATCCTTACATGGTTAGTGGGGTTAGGGGTTGTTGGGCTAGGCTATTAGAGTTTGGGTAGGACCTTGGGAACAAAGATATGCTCCTGTTGTAAAATCAAACTAACTCAGGAGATATATATATATATATGTATTTTTTACACATTCACATAATTAAAAAAGGTTTGAGCTACACAAACTGACTAGTTATTTCATAGAGATGACGCATTTGGAGTTGACACAAAGTATTGTTGTGGTGAACATCTGATTCCACTTATTTATTTACAAATGTGAAAATGAAATTTTTTGTACATAACAATTTGTCAATATGTTTCACTCAAAAAAAAAAAAAAACCTGAACTGGCCGTCAGCTAATGGTAGATTAACCTAGCCGACGGTCAGTTCAAGCTAGAGTCATTGACATAATGTAGCTAGTAGTCCTAAGAGGGGTTAGGAGACTAGAAAGTACTTGGAACAAACAACTGATGCAACCCAATCCAGAGATGAAGCAGTTGAAAAAGACAACTCTTTGCATGTTTTACAGGGTGAACCTGGAGAGCCTGGACGAAGTGGACATAAGGTAATAACTGCACTTTGCTCACGTTGCTCTTGATACACAGCAGATAGATGGTAGGAGCGTGATGATTACTTTAAATTATCAGTGATGATGGTACAGTTTTAATCATAAAGACAAACTACAGTTATAATCCCTTGAATATTTGCTAGTTAATTACGGTTTCTATATTGATGTGTAGACTATATGAATAAAATATTTGACAAAACGGTAACGGAAAATGCTCTTTGTGCAGTATATCTCTCTGAACACGTTCATAGTTTAGTTTTCGTCGCTGTGAATACACACAAATAAACGTCCCGATGCAAAAGGTCAAGCTCAAGTATTTTAGTGCAAGAAAAAGTAAAAAAGCTCCAGTTTTGACGAGAGCATTCCAAACTCAGTTGAACCTCACTGTTTAAAATGTTATAAGGATGGTTGTACATGGGGGAGGGGCCTCACTGAGCACAGCGCTCCGACTCATTTCACATTTACTTTGGCTTGATTCTTGCTCTGAGCCTGTGAAAGGTCCCAGGTATTTAACCAACACTTCTGGATACTGTATATTGAATGTTTTTGTTCTATTATATTGTGGCCCGTACTTCAGGTCTATGCAGGTCAACCCAGGATGCTGCTTTGCATTATTGCGACCACACAGATTTGTTTGTCCCTTTCAGCTGCTGATGAGATACTAATAAAGCAAGCATGCAGCAGAGGAGGAGCCATTTCCCTGCAAAATAAAGTACACTACTTGTCCCTCGATTAGTCGGCTGCCAAGATTGCGACAGTGCCCATTTAATTACACTTTTTAAACCCAAGTGCTGCACCCCATTAATTTCCCCTCTCTTTTCTCTGTTCGGACAAACTGGTTCAAGACAGACAGAAGGGTTTTTAGCCAATGTTGCCGTGTTGCAAATAAAACACTTATGGCCCAACAATTTTTTTAACTGCTTTATCTTATCTGGTCTTACAGACATAATGCTTATGCTGACACACTTACAAATGATATTTCCCATCATAACGGCCCATCATTAGGATTGAGTTGATGTTCCTATTAAGTATAACCATTTGGACGGCATTCGGTAAGTGTCGTTGAAGTTGTAGTCCACAAGAAATAATAGTTTTACAATGCTTTCATTAACCACAATGGAAATTCACAGCCCTGTCTCTGATCCCCAGAGTGCCGTTACAGTTGATCACCCTTGTGCGGCGCTAATCAGTTCTTTTTATATGCCATAAACACAATGGTCTCAATAGAGCGTTAAATTATTCAGTCAGAAATTTTGCTTTGAAGGTGTCGCAGAGGCCTCACAAGGGACTCGACCTCTGGTTGTTCCGTAGTTGGATTAAATGCCTGTGCGTTGCTATAACTTGTCGAGATTGGGAGTCTGGAGCCCTTAACTTGACAATGATGCGACCTTGGTAACAGAGAAATAGGCCGACTCTCAACCTCTCTCTGCCAAACCCTAACGACCTCGAAGCCACGCCAGCTCTCTCAATCAGCTTTTGCAGCTCTAATCCGGTATCTGACAGTTTTTTCCTAACAGAAACCAGCACTTTTCACACCTGCCCGACCCAATAAAATCATAAAAAAAAAATAAAACTCCCATTGCATTTTGTGGAGCGCTAACAAGCACTAATCCCACTGTCAAGCCGTTGCTGCATGAGTTGGTATGAAAGTGCATGGCCAGTACCTTCTGCTAGTGCTTCCCCGCAACCAAATGACAGTCAACGTACACTCGTGGACGGCAGGCCACTTCTCAGCATCACAGTAGCAGATGGAGAACACTTTGGAAATTAGATGTACAGCTTATAGCGCCCCAAAAGAGCCTACAGATGAGGGTTGACTCAGCTTAGCTTGGCTTGGCTGTAACATGTCACACTCTTCCTGTGTAGGGAGAGCCAGGACTTCCAGGGCTGCCTGGACTCCCAGGGATAAAGGTAAATGCTTCGCTGTTTTTACCCTCAGTCATTCCCCAGTGTTGTCCCCGTCCATCCGCTTCAGCCCGTCTGTATTTGCGTCCATCGCCAACCTCTGCTGACCCCTTTGTCATGCGTTATGCATGACACGCCCAGGGACTCGTGATCGTGCTACTCCTGATGTGTGGGATTTGCACCGACACGGCAAGGTTACAGCTGCTGCAGGAGCAGAGGCCCGGTTATACCTGTGCGTTCAGTGCAGCGAAGAGTAAGGAGCTTAGGCAAACTGACAAGGCCAAACAGTCAACGCTTTTTGATCTGAGCATGCCCCAAAGTCAGCACAAAAAAAACTGACTCATTAAGGTTTGTGAATCGCATAGAGGTCTATGAATTAATGATCAGACCACTGCATCCCTGGCAAACACTTCGGACTACTTCCTGGTAGTGGCATCACGACGCTTGCTGCGAAATGTGTCCAAAAATACTGCTTATTAAGGAGAGGAAGTTTAATTTTTTATTTGATTATTTCGATTTTCTTTTTTCAAACTAGGTTTTTTCTATTGGTGATGGTTGAAGCTGAGGAGCTTGCTTTCATTTTTATTAATACATCATAAACAAACAACAGCACACGGTGAAACTAAACGCACAAATGACACACGATCATTCACTGCCATGTTTTAAAGGATAATAATCGCTTCAATGCACTTTAGGATCATTAGCTTGAAGTATGACAGGTGAATGCAAGGAATGCTCAAACAACCGTGATGAGATGATGCTTGTTGCTGTTTTTGATTTTCTTCTTTTTTTCTTCGTATGCTTGTAATTTGCTGGCCTTGTAAAAAACCCTTTCATTTTATATTTTATATTCTCCTGCTTTTACTTAAGAGGCCTGAATGCTTGATGGAGTCTAACAATATTTTTTGCTAACGTAGCACTCACAGGTTCTGAGCGCCGCTTGCCTTTTGTTCCGCTGCACATTCTTCGCTGCTCAGCCAATCAAAGTTTTTCGAAGTTCGAGCAGCCAAAGTTAATTGCCCACCCAAGGGCTTCCAGAGTTCCTTCACCGTAGGGGGACCCTCTGGTTGCAGATGGTTTTGTAATATGTTCCAATTAGGGTTATTTCACAATCAAACGAAATGTAAGTCACATTTAATCGAGCATCACACCTCATACTGGCAGCTCACTCCTCATAAGTGAAAGTGCAAATGTGAAAATGATGAAGCTTCCACAGCAGTGGCAGAGCACCTGGTTTTTGCACACACTTGAGCGCAACACTTCTGTGCGCCCTGCACACTTCTCTGTGCCCCGATGGTTTCCTAACAAGTTTGGTCTTTACATCCATTAAGGCTCATAAGGAGGAGTCATTAATGTAGTGAAACCATTAGCGAGCCCCTGATGATTTGTGTCCATTTCTGTGATTTATGCATGTGTCCCTGAGTGTGCATGCCCCGTTGTACGCCCCTGCATCTCATGTACGCGTTAAGCATTCAGTAACAATGGCTGGAGGTGCTGCTCCACACGAAACAGCTTGTGGAAATAATTGCTGATTGTTTTTTTCTTTTTCCTCAGGGGGAACCTGGATTTCTCGGACCCCAGGGAGAGCCTGGACTTCCTGGACTCCCGGGAACTAAGGTGGCTTTCCACAGTAACAACTCTAATCCTATTTTTCACAGTATAAGATGTGTTTTTATCCTCCATGTGACACAATACATTGCAGGTACGACAGCTTTGACGGATTTTTATCAAATCCCGTCAGTGCGATCGTCACTGAAGTCACCAATATGGCCTCAGTGGTCTTCATGATCCGTTATTACCACTGTAACAGGGTGTGTTGATATGAGATAATCCTTTGCCTCTCCCCTTTTGAGTTGTGACATTATCACACTGTGGAGCCAGCTGTGACCATCCTGACACACAGGAATTACTGTTTGCATCTGGTTGTTTGTTGTGCACTGATAATCAAGATGCTGCTCCATCAGAACGTCAGGGTGAAGCTAAAATGACAAAATCACTGCTGCAAATAGTTGATGTGATGGTTCCTTGTTCCTTTTGCTCAGGTCACATCCCTCAGACTATCAGTGTGTAGGGGGTTGTTTTCAGTGCTCTTATCATTACTTAACAGGTTAAATTCAGAAGAGAAAAAAGACAAAGGTTTATTGACCGTTGATGTTAATGATTGTGTCCCACTTGGTTTTGAGCATCGGCAATAAGTCGTGGAGCATATTGAGTTATACCACATCCCCATCTATTGGCTCTCCTCAGTCACTTCACATGAAGAAGAAAAGAAGGAATACCACTACACAACCAAATGTTTCTTTTCCCAGTAAAAGATTCAACACAGAATGTTTGATGCAGATGTTTGTCCGGAGTTTTCTTTAAAAGATAAAAGCACACTTCCCCTTGTCAAACATCACAGTCTACCTGCAAGTAGATTCAGCATAAATATCTACGAATCACAATGTAAATCTGTCGAGTAAGCAAAGTCCCAAAGAAGGGCAGGACGCTCTCATTGTAGAGTCTTTGGCTCATGTCCGTGCAGCATAACATTAAGGAATCAAAATCGTGTCTGACATCCAGAACATGCACACATCAGCAGTTCTCTGTAACTCTTAGGAAACACCGGTTGCGGGAGAACGACGGCGACACACTTGAGTTGTTAAGCGGTTCGTTCTTTTTTCCGTGTAGGGTGAGAGAGGCGAGCTCGGGCCACAAGGAAAGGGCGAGCAGGGAGAAACCGGACCTGTTGGACCAAAGGTCAGTGATTCCTGTGCCCATGTGCATGCATTCTCACCTTTCCCCCATGTGGGTAATTGATTTTTGCCGCCATCTAGAGTCTTCCGGGTGTAAGCGCACAAAAGAAAGTTTTTGTCAGGGCTTTAGGAAAACAGCAAAATAAGATGCATTCTCGTAGCAGAGGTTTCGTTCAATTCAAGTTACGCCAACAGAGAGAGCTGACTAAACAATCGCGGCCTGTGATGGGGTCAAGGCGTTCCCTGGGGTCTGTGAAAAGTAAACCAAATATAAATGAGTTTACCATTGTTTATGTCTGGCACTGGCCCAGTAGGTAGCTTCAACTCAGAGATCTGTCTCACATCCGACTAGAAACCCCCAAAGTCCAACCACTTACTTTTATCAATTCCAGAGTTCAAATAAACGCTTTCTCCATTGCTTGCCAGTAATGACATCTTAAAAGCTTCTCCTTTTTTTAAAGTGAAGCTGAGGGAGTTGCTCTCGCAGGAAGAGCGAGAGAGGCCGATGATATTTTCCTTTGTGAATGAATGTAGATTACTTTGTCATCATAAATTGGAATTGAACCATTCATGCAGGGGGTTTGTTTTACATTTTCTGTTTTCTGTTTATATCTGTTTAAGTACTTGGCTTTTCTTTTTTTTATCATGCTGTTTAAACCATGACTCTTTGTTTAATTACTTTTCCCTACTCATGGCAGGGGTCAGAAGGAGAGGCGGGAACACCTGGTCCGAAAGGGTCGAAGGTGAGCGCGGCAGATGTGTTTTCTTTAAATATGGTGCATGGAGCATCTATTATAAGTCATCCAGCTAATTGGATTTTTCTTTCGGTGATCCACATTCACACTTTTGTTATGCTTTTTTGGTCTTGAATTTATTCACTTGCTGAAATGTCTAACATCAACAACCTACAGCCCCTATAAATTAATAAATCATTTTCTGACATCCCGTGCAAAGCTGTTTTCAATAGAATAATACTTATTGTTGCTGATATTAAGGTATTCTATTTTAGATTTTACATCACCACTCACTTATTCAAGGTCACTTTGATTCACCAGGCAGTAGAATGTAGCCAAAGTAATGATGGCGATTCTTTTAAAATGTGTCCTCTTATATTAGGGGGAGACTGGCGATAAAGGAGACCTGGGATCTGGCGGCCCGAGGGTGAGAATCCATATTAAATATTATATTAAATAATATAGACTTCTCTCTTCTCCTCTTTCTTTAACGTTTTTTTTATGATGATGCATTCTGATTGATATTCAACATTCAAAACTTGTATCTCCCGTGCGCCTGCTGTCAGTTATTGCCATGGGCTACATGAACTAGGCTCCGTAACGTAATTCCGTTTCAAAAATATTGCTGCTCGTCAGTTTCTGGTCCGTTTAAAGTTACTGTTCACTCACTACACTTCACTCAGAGTTTTGTCACGAGTGTTACGCAGGAAAATGTCCATAACGGGACGCTGACAAAAACAGATGAAGTAGTACTCGGAGCACTGCTGTGTCCCACTTTGTGCAGCGTCATAGACATTTAATGGCATTCTAAGTTTTCGTGGGTTTTCGACCCATCCAGACCTGAGAAGACGCCGGCTGGTAAACATACGCCGGGATCATTTCTCCGTCACCTCTCACACGAAGGTCTGCAGCATACACTTGGTTACCGATCAACTTATAGAGCCGAAAGGACCGGAAACAGTTGAGCAGTACCAAGTAGACCCCGGAAATGGTTGTGCAAGTAGCCCCATTATAACCACAAAGGGGGAGCGGTCCATCCCTGATCTGGGTCTCATACTGTATCTCTGATGTAATGTATAAAGTGTGCAGCATGGAACGACATGCAAAGTGTTTCAAATGTGTTTCTTGACTTTAACCAGGGCCCCCCTGGGCAGAAAGGAGACCAAGGGGCCACGGAAATCATCGACTACAATGGAAACATTCAGGAGGCTTTACAGGTCAGATAACTCATCCCTCACCGCAGCTCATTTCCAGTGACACTTGACCTTTGTGTTTGGTCTGTTCCCTTTTTAATGGAAAATGTACCTCCTGCCATGTGAGTCACAGTACAAAAAGGATACTCCCTGAAATGTTTGTCACATTGCAACCTTGCTTTTGTAGTTTCTTTATATCTACAATGCAGGATATACATGTATTTGCAATCCAGCAGTAAGGGTGTGGATATCAAGTGTGGCTGGTGGCTCGGCATTTCAACGGTTGCTTTTCATAATAGGTGGCGCTCATGTTGGTATTTCTGTTATTTAATAATGAATAAGATGTTTTTCCCAACTGCACCCACAAGGTTTTGAATGTCTTAAATTCTCAAAACATACACAAGTAAGGCCAAATACATGCTGATTAGCTCATTCTGTAAAAGATGCGGCCGCAACATTTGAAGCATTCTGGCTCGTTAGTGTGTTTAAACTATATTTTAGCTCATTGAATCCGCTCCCATGTTTATAGTTAATAAGAAAATTCTAAAATGCGCTCCGTAAATTAAAGTGCATGATTCGTAGACATAGGCTAACCTGTTGGATGATTTTGTGCGTGTATTTATGCAGAAATGTGCTGACACAAAGGTTTATTTTCTGTGTGACCTCTTCAATCTCTCCCCCCCCCCCCTTTCCACTCCTTTGGCCCGCTGCAGAAGATTACCACTATTACAGTGACGGTAATTAGGCTCTGTGTATTGTGTGTATTGTGTCATCTCCACAAGTCCTTCATCTCTTGTCCTCGCATGGGCCCAACCCAATGGTAGCCCTGGTTTGCTCTGCCCTGTTGCATTTGTGCTCCCTCTCCCAGCAACATGTTTGCTTGGCGGTGAATGAAACTGTATTCGCCGTTGATGGACTGTTTGTGAGCAACATTTCATGCTTCCTGAGTTGCTGGTTGTCTACTTGAATGTTGAATGTTTTTCCAAAACTCACAACGTCCACCTCAGGTCAAAATCATATCGGTTTGTCTGATTTAATTTGACATTTGTTTGGCAATACGCACCGAGGTTAACTGGCTAATATGCAGCTTCTGTCTTTAAAATCTTTGAAAGTTTAAGGCCATAGTTGTTGCACTTTTGGTAGTTGTTAGACTTGTTGTGATTGAATTCCAAAATGAAGTTATTACAGCGAAGAACAATTGCAGGCATTGATAAGAGAGAGGAAAGAATGGGAAATTATTGGTCCCAGCAGCTCATTCACTTTATCATGAATACAATGAAAATGTAGTATCTATTTATAAATCGCACATATTTCCCTGTCATCAGCTCATTTCATACAAACTCACCAAGGACCTCTCATGTTATGTCAACTGATTTTGATGAAAAACATTCCTGTGAATACTTTTCTTTTTATAATCAAAATCTCTAGAGTCCTACATGACTTTACATGGTATGGATGTCTTCCACCCGTCAACCTTCATGTGGCATTGAACTGGTGTTTTAAATGCTAATAGATAACTCGCATCCTAACATTACGATATAAATGAAGTTCTCGCAGTGACAATAAGTTTATATCACTAATGGTGTTTTGTTATTTCTAAACAGAGGAGATGGCTCAATGGCAGCAATCGCCTACTGTACTGTATATATATCCATACTGATGGATCCACCTAACATGTTTTTGGCTTCAAGCATGTGTCTCTCAGTTGATCCTCCTGTTGACTGATGACTGATTGCTAACATATTTTTGCGCTGTTTGCAAGTCGTCGAAGTATGTAGCTCACAGCATTTTTTTTTTTTTTTTTTTTTTTTTTACAGTTGTCACGCAGACGGTATGGTCCGTTGAATGGGATTTGTTGTTAAACTTGTTTATGTCTCTCTTTATCTCTGTGCAGGGTCCTGCTGGGCCACCTGGGCCAATGGGACCGCAGGGCACAAAGGTAAACAACATGTTCTGCCTTCTTTCCCCCCTCGTCGTGCTAATTGTGCTTCCCCTCGAGCAAAAATGTTTATCACATTGACAGGTGCTGTATATATCTGCTTTGCACTAGCCAAATCAGTTAGCTCTTGCATTTGGTGATGTGTTTGTTAAAAACATTTTTTTCTCTTTTGCTGCAGGGGGATCGCGGTATGCCTGGTCTGCCTGGACTCGACGGAGAAAGAGTGAGTTGGTGTTTTACTCTCGGAAGAGTTCCATTTTATATCTTTATCTCTATCTAAGTAATTCAACTTGTTTGTTTTTTTAATTCCCTGCGGGTAAATGCTTGCATTTTTTTCTCCCAGGGCTACAAAGGTTCAAAAGGAGACATGGGGATGCCTGGAGCTTCAGGGGAGAAGGGAACAACTGGTTTACGTGGCATACCTGTAAGGATTATATGCTGTTTACTTCATTTGCTGGATACCATCTTCTAAACATGTCATGAAGCTTTTTTTTCCCCCACTCAGGGTGTCAATGGGGTAAAAGGAGAAAAGGGAGATCTAGGTACACCTGGTCTTCAGGGTCCTTCAGTAAGCCACATTCAAGACTCAACTTTACATAAATATCGGGCACCTGTATTTTACGATACTGTTTGTCGCAGATCTGTTTTTGTAATAAAATGTATGTATTACAGATTATTGGCCCTCCAGGGCCACTAGGGCCTCATGGACCACCGGGACCCATGGTGAGTTTAAAAAAACAATTATTAGCTAACTTCGGCACATCCCGAAACTCAAAAAATCACACATGTATACATGACGTTCATGATCATACTCACAAAATATTAGCAAGTGGAGGCCTCTGAATGATTTATTGTAATGTACTGAGATTCTGCGGGGCGATGTGTCACTCATAACCTATTTGTTGTGGGGTGATTTTGATTTGCTATTATGTGACTCTAAATTCATTCATTACAGTAACACTCAAAAAGCATATTAATAACTATGGTACACGTTAAAATAACAAGTGCTCACAGCGGTCGCAGGCAGAAAAGCTGTCGCTTATAAAGTTGTGTTGAAAGACAAAACTGAGAATCTGCCTGGTTTTGATGCTGTATTCATTTCTGGGTATATCGGAGTTGCTGTAAAAGACACATTCCTCCCGCCTTGAAGCTTTCATACGAATAATTGTGGCCTACTACAGCATACCAGTTTGTCTTGTGTGTAATTCCACGGCCATGTTTTTTTTGCATAAGCCGACTTCGCTCTACTCGTCCGGTCCATTTCTCACAGCTCCCATTTTTTTTTGTGTAATAGAAAGTAGCATAGTGTTGAATGCAGATTATTGATTAAGACACCAGCCAAGTGCTATACAAACTAATATTCTTCCTGTCCTCTGATGCTTTTCAGGGACCCCATGGTTTCACTGGAGCCAAGGTAAATCCCAACAAGAAAGTAAAAGTGCAAATACCTCAACATAAAGGATTGCATCGACAAGCACGCACGGGTGCAACTGCGGGTACAGCAGTCATGTGGTTGTCATGTCTGACTCTTTCCCCATTTTCCCAGGGTGAAGCCGGATTGCATGGTGTGAAGGGCATGCGAGGGGAACCGGGACACAAAGGGGATCGCGGACCTTTGGGTCTCCCTGTAAGTACAGCCATGCACCATGGGACATCTCCCAACCGTGTCCATTTGTTTCTGCAGACGTCCATGGAAACCCCCTCATGTCTCAATTTAGCCCTGGAATATAATTTTGTTATGTGCTCGTACAAACATTTGAGTGTGTGCCTGTGTGTGCGTGCGTGCGTGCTAGTGTGTGTGTGCGTGTGTGTGTGTGTGTGTGTACTGCCTTCGACATTTTCTGTCCTCATGTCCATTTGCCTGGGCTGACTACTATGCCAAGCTCCCTGTAACACACAGGGTAATTTAGTTGTTGTACACCCTGCCATCAACCTGTCCTAATAACAGTGTCCATCTTGTACTAATCCCGCCTTGTTCATGTCACTCATACCTCCATAACCACACAGGGAGCCTCCGGCTTGGACGGCAAGCCCGGAATTAGGGTGAGTGTCATGTGGCGAAAGGGGCTTCACCACCCAACTTCTGTCTTTCTCTCCCTCTCACCTTCCGTCGTACAGTACAGTCCCCTTTTACCCATGTCACCTCATGTTATTGTATTTCACTGTGACCGAAAAGAAAGTTAAATAAGCTTTAATTAGATTTTTTTTATATTTATATTTTAGAATGGTTGATAAGTTGAACAAGCCACACTTGAGTCAAGCTCACAGGATAGTTACCACACGCAGAGCTGTAGTCAGCAGGCTCTCGTTTGTCCCGTGTTGCATTAACTCGGCATTAACTCGGCATTAACACACACTCATGCCTTAACCGTCAGCAGCATTGTAAGTGTTCTTTGTGGCCAATGCACGTGTTTTAGCCGTGCCTCTGTGTGCTGGTTGAAGGTCAAACCATGTGGGGGAATACTTGTACATATGTGGATGCTAAACACAATTCTTTTCCATCTGCTGTTTGTCTGGAGAATCAACTTTTTTAAAAAGACCTGCTATAGTTCCATGATGTAAACTCACTACAACAACGCTGCTCTTTGCAGGGCATGGATGGGCCTTCAGGTCCAGCCGGTCCTGCTGGGCCAAAGGGTGACATAGTAAGATGCACATTTATTTTTGCCCTTTGATCTCACCGTGGATTCAATGCATTTGAATGTGTGATCATATATGATTTACCTGACGGCAACACTTCATTTGTGTTAGGGCGAGAGAGGAGCATCAGGCGAGCCAGGACCAAGGGGACCTTATGGACTACCTGTAAGTGAGGGTATTATTGTGGTGAAGAAACATTGTCTTAATTCAGCGAGTAGTAAAGAGAAGTTGGCTGCAATTTTTGTATGAGTTCATGCATTTACACTCATGTTTGCTGTCATCAAAATAACTTGCACTAGTGGACAGTGAGCGATTAGCATTGAGCCACAAGCTGCCACTTGTTGAGCTAAAACTTGTTACCAAAAGTAACAGAAATGTAAAGTTAACGTAATGCACTAAGACATTGCTTTTGTTGTCATTTATATTTAAGAATGGCTAATAAAGTGTCTCAATTTCTGTGAACACATAATGCAAACATACTTAAACATCCTCTAGATTTTGCTAAAAGTGGGACTGTGTAATGTTTATAGTTATTATATTAAATAATTATCCTGTGGTCGGAGATGGTTTCCATTTGCTGCCCTCCGGTAATTTTTTATTGTGGTGCAAGTGCCGTCAGTGGCGGTGCCAGTTAAGGTTAAGAAAAACTGAGAATGTGTCGTCACACGCTGAAAACAATGGCACACACTGCTGTGGCAGTAAACAGACATCCACACTCCCTTCAGCAGCACCTCTACCTCCATCTTTGCTAGAGTTTAAATAAGAGTTCTTACTGTGTGTGACAACTGATGTTCTTCGTTTGCAGGGAGCTGCTGGAACACCAGGCTTGGATGTAAGTCAGTTCAACTCATTTTCTTCTGAGGAAATAGACAAACACAAAAAAGCCACAGTCAAAAATTAGGGTGCAGCCTTTTCCAGTATAGGGATGCTTGAGCAGGGAAAAAGCTGTAAAATGCAGACAAGTACAAAAATAAGGAGAAGGGGCAGCTTTTGAGAATCAAATGCAACAACACATGCAAAAAAGCCCTTTCATTAGAAAAGTCAAACTAGTTTCAACATGTCACTGTCTTGACTTGTCATGTGGTGACAATTGCCTGTCCCTCTAGCCATCAGTGATAGGCTGATTTAGAATCAGGTGTGTATCACGACTAAAAATACACACACAAAAAAAACCACAAACCCACACCAGCGTTTTAAACCAGGTCGCACAACAAGTGTCTATGATACAATGTCAAAGACCCCCTATCCCATAAGCGATCATATTTTATAGCCATTTGCAGGTAGCCCATATATATAGGTAGATCCATCCATCCATTAGCCACACCACTTATTCTTTACGGGTTGCCCAGTCCATCACAGGGTGGCTAAGTGGTGGTGACGCAAAATTGTATAAAACTGCAAATCATAAATTACAACATCCCTGTATTAGTCATATCGAACCTGCAGTATATAACGAACAGGAACATCAGTTCCGATACAAGACAGTGAGCGTGTGCGCGTGCGTGTGTGTTAATTAGCAGATCAGTGATGGACAGAAGAAACCGCTCAAACATTTATGTCCAGTACACGTTATTGCATCTGATTCTGGGGGAGTTGCTGCCTTTTCTTTTTGATATTTCTTTTACAATTCAATTTTTCAAACTCTTGTTGCACATCCACTCAATTTCTCTTGAGCTCAACATATTTTTTTTACTTTTCACCATCCTGCTCTTAAGGTTCACATTGTTCTTCTCTAGTTTGACGTGTTTGACTCGTCATAGTGAGGACAATGAAAGAAAAAAAAATCCCTCTCGTCTTTGCCCAGCGAAGTCAGAGTAATCAAGTGGAGTTGTGCTTTTGCAGGGGTTGCCAGGCTTAAGGGGAGAGAAAGGCGACGTTGGGGAAAGCGGAGAAAAGGTAGAGTGTAGATATGCTGCAATGACTTGCTGAAAAAAAAGCCTTAAACATGACGGAGGACTGATGTCAATGGACAGTGATGGGACTTGTAGAGGTGCTTATGTAGTTGCTGTACTGAACGTTCGATGATTTACCCCATTACTGAAAGACAGTGACTGAAGACAGTGGAGCTGAAAGGAATAAAATGGACCACTGTTTTGTATATGAAACGTATTTTCTGGGTCCTTATGAATTCCTTTTTACCTTTGCAGATTTTTTAAGCACGGTTCAAGTATAGGCCTCACTTTAAGCCTCTTTTGGAGTAGTTGTGCATTCACGATAGGTGAACGCAGAAACCAATTGGAGCTCTATGCGATGTAAAAACATGCCTTTGCATAAACTATCATCATCAGACCAGCTTTTGTTCTCCACCTTTGAATGATTTGCCATCACATTTCTCAAAATCACGTATCCAGTCTCATTCGTGGGCATCCAAATGTGATTTCAACACGTCGGCTCAGACAAGTCCATTGACAACAGGCTCTTAAAACTCATATTTGTTCTTCCTCTGTTGTTTCCATGCATGAACATGAACTTGCATCTCACTAGCTCCAGTCCTTGAGCCTGTTGATAACGCTACCCTTGCTTGTGTACACAGCGATTCTCGGTCTTAAATGCCTAATCTGTTTGTCTCAACACTTTTGACGTGCTCCTTGGATGTTTAATGTCTTCTAGAAACTGTATCCCATTCCCTGAAACACAAAAATAAACATACTTTGGTGGGCTCTGTGAATTTTCCAACACAACAGATCCTATAGTCCTTTTCTTCCAGGTATTTAGCAATAACTGTCAGCACTACTACAGACTATGGATGAAACTGAAATAAAAAACACAACATACAGGCTTTACAATAGCACGTAGTTGTAGGTTTTTTGTATGCAAACAAATTGCATGGGCATGCATGCACATAAGACAATACAGTTCACTTTGCTGCAAATTCATACCATTTAAAAGTAAAATCATCTATCAAACATTACTCATCTCATCTCACGATGACTGACAATGGACCTGCGATACTACATCTGTGAATTCTGCTACCTTAATGTTCTTCTCACATTCAGGTTTCATTTATTCTAATATTTCATAACCAATGTTTTACTCTGAAGGGATACAGTTTGAACTTGTTTCTGTGTGTGGTAGATATATTTCTGTTTTTCTGGAGGTTTGGTTTTTCCTCCCTGCTACTCTTTCTCATCCTTTGTGCCCTTGACATCCCTTCCCTTTTGGCAATCAGCTGTTTTCCACCCCGTTCCCACTATTATTCCCCTTTTCGTCCCCTCTCTGTCCTGAGGAATGTTTTAAGAATTCCCAGTACTGTCTGGTGTCCCCTCCTATCTAACATTGACAATGTGTCTTTCTCCTTCGTGGGCTACAGCCTCCCTTTTTTAATCACTCCCCTCCTAATAGCAGTGCTGTCCCAAATGTTAAGGAAAGAAATGTTTTTAACTTGACCAAACCATTGTATCCACAGGGGGAGAAGGGAAAGAAGGGCAAAAAAGGGCCTAAGGGCGAGAAAGGAGAACAGGGTGCCCCTGGATTAGATGCACCCTGCCCATTGGTATGTCCAAACTGCGATCTGAGCGGTCGTCCCGAACAAGGATGAGCTCCCTTTAGCCAAACAGATACCCAGCTTCCAAACCACAGCAAACCGCAACCTTCCAGAACCTGAAACTCTGCAATTCAAACACCAAAACATGCCGTCAAACGGTGGAAAAAACGTATGAAATAATTGGGGCTGGATTGTGGTATCAGCAAGCTCACAGGGCAGCTCCTCCCACCCCGCCTCCCCCGCCCTTGTATCTGTGGTAGTGGGACAGATGCAGGGGTAAAGGGTCATCCACCTCTCTCCCAGTAACACTCCTAGGTCATCTTTGCAAACAGGGTTTCCGGGGATTTAAGGGTGAAAAGGGGGAACCAGGGCAGCCAGGTCTGGACGGGCTGGATGCCCCATGCCAATTGGTACAGTATTTCTCTTTTTCCTCCACCTCTCGTACCCATGCATGCCTCTCACCTTCAGTCATCGCTGAAACTAAAAACCATGCATGACTTGAGAGCAACAGCAAGCATGAAAACACCGTATTTTAATCACAACCACATTACATTTCAGAATTGTTAAAGAAAACAAAAAACAACACACCAACAGTTATCTCACTAACTCTCTGACTGCAAGCAGCCTCTTTTAGTGACACACAAAATATGCAAGATAAACCTATGACTGTTGAAGACTGATGCTTAAATCTATCCCTCTAACTGAATCCTTTCATTCCCTGGATTAAACCTGGAGAGAGAAAAAAAAATCTGCTTAATTCCCGTTTCCCTCTAGTTGATTCTTCCTTGGACCAGTTACCTTTTAACCTGATGCTAACACAGACTCCTTTACTGATGAGTTACCCATGCTGCAGGCACATGGACCCTTCCTTTACTCTTGTTAACTTCCCTTTCCCCTCCCTCTATTTGTACCAATTGGACCAGACCACGACGAGGAAGAGAAAGCCAAAAGATTACATTTGCGCCAGAATCGATTCAAGCAAGATAGAAAAGGAATTTTCTTTATTCTTTCAATTATGAATCTCTGTTATTTGAAACAATAATGCCTGGCAGAATCCTTCTCACAATAGCATAGGGTGTATGTTTCATCGTTTACTGTGTGTAAACGATGAAATGAAAGAGCGATTATGGGTAAGGAAACATTCCCATATATCACAAATCATCACATTCGATCACATCTACATTCATTTACGTGAAACAGTTGCTGTAAGTTTATATTCAGATAAACATCTGCTTTTGTTGTAGTGGCCCACAAATCCCCATTTTTCCATGTCATTGCTATTGTTCTAAAACTCAACTGCAGGGCCCCTGAAACAAAACCAGAGTAGAGTCGACATATGTTGCCATGCATGAGATATGATGAACTATGCTGTGTATTGCGCGCATGAATCGAGGAAACGCGCTTGGAGATGTCATCACAGTTGTTACTTTGTACAAGTTTTACAGTAACATTCACAGTTACAGTCAAAAACAAGTAAAGTGACGTTGCTGCTGCATTAATTCTGCAGTCACACAAGCCAGCACAGCATTTTGATGAACAATCTTTTTTTTAAGAACTCAAGTTAGTGCATGACTGACATCGACATTTCCCGTCCTAAGCTGCTGAGTTCAATTAGGATTAGCAGCTACATGCAACTTTTTATATTCAGAGGATTTCAATAAATCCTACACGGTTCAACCCTTTGATACAGCATACATGTTTTCCAACCAAAAGAGAGTGTAATTAATAAAAATGTAATGCTTTATTTAAAATAAAATAAAAAATTTCATTGCTGTTCTGAACCTAGTTTTAATTCGGAAAATTGTCAAGGTGCAAAATTTCCCCGTCAGTGCGAGTGCTGGAGAAGTATGACGTCTCAGTTATGCAGGATGGGAGATTCTGTCTTATAGTCTCCCACTTTATGATATAGCTTGACGTTTCTTTTTCTATAAATGTTTTTGAAAAGATACATTTCTTGTGTGTACTACTGCATGTACTACTAAATAGAAAAAGCAAACGCTCCAATTCCTCTGCAGTCCTCATTGTTGCTTTTCTCTTCCCTGCCGCTCTTCTCTGAACAGGGTCCAGATGGATTACCGATGCCGGGATGCTGGCAGAAGGTAAGACACTAAGAAGACTTCAATAATGCAACTGTAACAGGAATACAGACTGAAAAAAAAATAGTAAAATCTAAAATTCCTTAAAACTGCGATAGAATCTTTTTATTATTCTTTAATCTGCGTCTTTTTTGTATGATAGGCTTTGGACATAAAAAGTGCTCCTAATATTTTGCTCACTCATGTCCATTGGTTTTACTCATGTGGGTTTCTGCTTCTTTACGTTTGCATGGGTTGTCTGTCCAATATGTCATTATAGCGTGGAGAAAAAAACCAACTCACTCAGATTGTACAACTCATTCATGAAACAAGCTGGACACGTCTTCATGTCCTTCTTTCCCCTGTGTTTTTTCTTGCAGTGATCACTTTAACCTGAAACGCATGGAGTTTGTAAATAATGCTTCTTATATGGTATTTATAGTTTTTTTTGTTTTGTTTTTTAATGGAAAAAAATAGACTAAAAAGAAAAGAAGTCTATGTGTACAATGACACACAAAAAAAGATAACCGTCCCAGGTCTCACACCCTGAGCTGCTTCTACTCACATTGCTGTGTGGAGAGAGAAAACGGTGTGTGCGTCTCTCACATCCACACCGTGGTTGAGTTCAGATCCTCGGCTGGCGGCAGAACTTGTCTCTTAAGTCTTTGCATGGCTAAGACTGGAGCGTCGCAGCCCAGCCAGATTCGCGGGGGGTGAAAGGAGACGTAGGAGGAGGAGGAAGGAAGGAAGGAAGGAAGGAAGGAAGGAAGGAAGGGGATCTGGACTGGCTCTCTAACACCAAACGCTAGGTGTTCTGTGTCGTCTCGTCTCAACAAGCTCACCGCCCATTCACGCAGCATCGTTTTCTAGAAGACTAAAAGCAAAAAAAAAAAAAGACTACCAAACAGAACATTGCACCCTTGACCCCCTGCAAAAAGCATGAGTAGTGTAACTGAAACTATATTTATATGTATTGTACATACATGTCACTGTTTTGTGATTGCACCATGGCTTCTGCAGAAAAGAAAAACGACACTAACCTAAAAGACTAAAAAGCAAACCCAGAGCTCTGAATTAGTAACTTTATCTTTATTTTTTGCTTTCCTTTAATCTTCCCGAAGGGAGTCACGCCATGGCTGGTAGCCTGAAAATCCCCATAAAGTAAAGCTGTTGGTTGTTGTTGCTTTATTGTGCCGAGGCCCGCAAGAGGGTCTGATACAGTATCAGCAGGTTTTCACTGTTGCACTCGTGGCTCGGCATCACCGGTGCGGTGCCCGACTGCAGCCACACATTCTCAGATGGGAGATCTTGACAGGCTCACTGCAACCGACGGGGAAAAAACAAATCAGACTCTCAAGGATTTGAGATCGGACAGGTGTGCTCGGGACCCCCCACCCCCACCCCCCTCTCAGTACGGGAATGGAAATTTGCAGGAGAGTCTCGTCGATCCCCTTGGAGATCCAACTCCCCTCCACGAGCTACGCTTCAGGGTCAAATGAGAACATCGACAGAATGCAATCATATTTTGTTTCTTGATTTTTTTCTTTTTGCTCTCATTCTTAATTCATTGTGTTTTGTGTATAGCCTCTGGTGCCTCAAGCTTTTATTCATTCCTTTATCAGAAATGTACAACTTTATATCATATTTTTAATTCATGGAATGGTGTTTATTTCAGAAGGGTAAGCTTTGTTTGGTTGTGATTATTGATATGATTGTTTTTTTAACAGGATGTTGAAATAGAATGAAGGTTATAGCTTCAGCTGAATATACAGAAGGATTGTGTCCATCTTGACTGTATAGCGTCCGATCTCACTCGTGGTTTTGCAGACACTGATATTATTGTGTGTGCGGAACAAATCCAGCATCGTAACAAATGTGCCATTTGTTCACTCTGGAGTTGTTGTGTATGGGATGTTATTTGTACAGCGTTGTCAAGTTCACTGCATGTACACAATTTATCAATTGGTGGATTTCTTAAATATTGAAAATGAGCATTGCTGTTGAAGAGCTGAACAAGAACGGCTTTGTTTCACGCAGGGTCGGTGATTCATTCAGCTCGAACAAAGCAACAGTGGGATTTAGTTGAACACACAGTCACTGATGTGTCAGATTGTGGCAGATTATGTTGAATACACTCATGTATTGTCTTAAACATATAGAGAAAAACGTGTAATACAGTGTTAGGAAATCGTCGGTGTCCGTTTATGAACCACAAGCTAAAGCGTGGCCAGTTTATGTCACATTCCATATCAGATGGAGCAAAAATAAATGCAGTAGATCAGAGCTAATTTTATTCTTCCCCACAGTCTGTTCATCGTTTCACGTTACCTGCATTCAATTTACCTTCTGACATAGTGAGTGCTATGCAAGGTGACACTCGCATTACTTCTTTTCTTCAACATCAGAAAATATGCATGAATGGTTTACTGTGAGGACAGATGACTTTTTTCAAAAAACCAACATTTTGTTGTGATGTAGCAGCAACCACAGGTGGATTGGAGAAGATTGATGTTTGACTGTACAGTTAATCTCATCATTATAAGGAATAGATGGACAGATTATAATGGTGCTGACTGAGAGTCGGTCTACAACAGATCAGTTGATGTGCTCTACCAGTGGCAAGAACTACACAACAGGTTTCTTTATTGTTGTTGGGGGTTTTATGTATGTAACAATTTTTTTGTGTGCATATATTTGTGTATTTGTCTCAGTATTTTAAGTGGTACATTATTTATTTTTTATCTATAATTTCTAAAATGAAGGCATTTTTGGTTCTGAACAGCATTCCTTTCGGTCGTGGGTTTTTTTTGGGCTTCGGATGTCAGTTTTCGTCGCGTCTCCGTTGACGTGACGGAACTTTTGGAGCACGCTGAGGCACCATGAAACAGTTACGCAAAAATGGGACAGTGTGAAGGATGTAAGTCATTCACTGATAACAGGCCTTAGCGTGGAATACATCTGCTTTTATTTAATTTGGTGCGTCAGAAAGCGAGCCGTAACAACAAGGTACTGATGGGCCTGAGCGTTGACAGGGCCAGCCAATGCAACGTATATACAGCGTTCAACATCACAGCTTTTTTTCATGCTCTCTCTGTCACTATCTCTCTCTCTCTCTCTCTCTCTCTCTCTCTCTCTCTCTCTCTCTTTGCATTTGAATGTAGTTTGATATATGTATAGTGGATTATTAATGTGCTGTTATGAAACGTGTGCTCATTTGACAATAAGTGCAATTTATACTTTGGTTAATGTGTGTAGCATCAAATGCAGCTGACGTATCACACAGCCGGTGATCCCTGCAACTCCATTTGTTCAGTCATGCTACCCTGTGTACCACTACCTGGAGAGAAAATGTTATTTACCAGAGGACAAAGAAACAAATACAAATACATGGACCTTTCATTAAATCTCAGTTTAAATTGGTTGATTTTTTTTGCTTCAGAACTGTACCTTCACTCATTTTTTTAAAAGTGTTATTTCCAGTACTTAATATTTTACCAAGTTTTTACAATGTGTTCATTTTGGGTTTTGACATCCAGCCTCTGTTACAGTATTTGTTCTCACAAGGTGCTGTATCTTTAGCATGTGCAGCTAATTGTTTTTTTTAATTGAAATGTCTTTATTTGGTTGATTTTTTGTTGTTGTTTGATTGTTGTTGTTTCCTCACTGAAGATTCATATCTACATTATGATTCTGCAGATTTAGTGCCAAAATATTTCAAATATTCATTTCCATGTCAGTATTGGCGGAGCTCCAACACGACTCACTGATTCTCCACATCTGGGTATTTGTCATTGTAACAGAGTAACAAGCTCCCAGTCATGTTTTCCCCCGAAAGGAAGATTAGCATTCACTCGTAAACCACACTTTACTCCTCAGAACCTTTCAAAATAAAAGGGCGTTGGTTTAGGGTAATTGACTAATTCACATTCACAGTATTCCTGTGCATTTTTATGAAAAACAGCATTGGTCTCTTTAGCGTAATCGGATCCCCTTACCCCTTCTGTACCTTCCAATGACCTGCAGCCTTACTGAAGAAACTATATTGACACCTACTCTCCAAAATAAAAACCCAGTTGTGTTACAAAAGCAAAAAAAGCATTGCAAAATCCACTTTGAGGCTTCTGCTTTGTTACAACTTCGTTTTTGGGGTTTGCCGGATATGTTTTTTTGTTTTTGTTCGGCATTTGAGTTGTTGATTTAAAAAATTTTACCCACTTGATTGACATTTCTTTGATGAGCCTTGTTCACACTATTATATTTCAACATGACATTTCATATGACTGTACTGTTGGAGCCAAATAAATGCAGTCTTTAAAATACATCATACAACAGACTTACCTTTATTGGTGATCATCAATACCTCATACAGTGACCTGTGTGTGTGTGCACAAAGCTTGTATTTTACACCCTGTTATAAGGAAACATGCAAGTATTGTGGAATATATGTAAGTAGTATTGGCTTATTGGTGGAATTAATCTTCCACGTGTACCTGTTGCTTTCTAAATTAACAATGCTGAATTAAGCATCCAGATCCCTCCACTTAAAAGTCCAGCAATCAAAATATGTTACTGAAAATTATCAGCAAAAATTAAACGTACTGCAGAGGAATTGCCCTTTTATCGTTATTTTCAATCATCACTTATTTCCTTGAATGCATTTAAAAAGAAGTATCCTAGTACTGCAGAGATGAGATGATGTTTGGTTATTTAATCCATAAAGAAATCATCTGTTTGCTTTTTTTGAAATCAACTAAAACATATATTGTTTTAGTTGAGTCCTCTAATTATAGCTGCCATATAAATTTGACAGTGTCAACTATGAGTCTGCTAGGTTCACCATTCCCCCATTGTAAAGCTGTTTTATAAATGTAGTGGAGTAAAAAAAACAAAACAACAACAAGAAACGGCCTCTGAAGTCGTATAAAATGGAAACACTTGAGAACATAGACCAAAACTTTACACTTTCGACCGATGTTCAATAGCTGCTGAAATAGCCGTACTCCGAACGTCAGTGGCGCGCGAGGCACCTGCCGCTCGTCACCGCTGCGAAGTGGTAGGTGGCGCGAGCCGCCGCAGTCGCGCGCTCGCGCAAGCGCGCGCCCACGGGCGTATAAAAGGCCGCGCTGTGTCGGAGCTTGCGGCCACTGCCCCTCGTTTCGTTCGGTGGGGAGGGAGGCGCGCGTCGTCGTCGTCGGCGGCCTTTCTACTCATGGAAATCTTTGAGAAGAAGAAGACGGTGGACCTGAGGAAGAAGCACATAGGGTGAGAGCAGTGACATCACACGTGTCGCAGTCAAATGTCATATTCATGTCTGGTTTTTTTCTAGAACAGTTACAGTTAACAGTTAAAAAAAAAAAAAAAAAGCACACCGAGATTTCAAGGATTCTATTCCACAATACACCAAGTTAAATTAAAATTTTTTATAAAAATGTAGTTGATAATTTTGTAGTTAGCTAACACATCAGTAGCTAAGCAGCGCGTGTGTGCATTACGTTGTATTTGCAGTTACGGCAATCAAGCCGGAGAGCGGTGCATGTGCGCAGGCGACGCTTTGTACACGTGCCCCCCGTGTTGACTTGAGCTCTTCCGCAGGCCGTCCTGTAAGATTTTCTTCAGCCACGACCCCATCAAAATTGTGCAAGCCAAAGGCCAGTACATGTACGACGAAAAGGGCCGGCGCTACTTGGACTGCATAAACAACGTGGCTCATGGTAAACACACACACACACACACACACACACACACACACGGGTATGAAGATGCAGGAGCAATCTGTACATCTGATTTATTTTCTCCCCCATCAACCTCCATCACAAATCGAAAAACCTCGAAGGAATTGTTTTGTCCTCTATTGGCGGGCAACTTGTGTCATGCTGCCACTCAAATGTAGAATCAAAGCTAGAGGTGTTTGGTAAAAACTTCCCTGCTCTACATAGCTGTCATGCAACGTTATTTCAAAATGTTGCAAGACATGCAGACAGAGACAGGAGTCGCCAAACAGAATGTCTCCCGCTCGTCAGCAATTCACACTCTTCAATTTCAATCAGGGCCATCCAGTCGTGTTTCCTTTTGGCCTCACATTACAGTCAGATTATGTGAGGACTCGCCGTGAGGTGCGATTCTGTCCAGTTCCAACGCATCTTTTTCCTCCATTACGCAGTGGGCCACTGTCACCCGGACGTGGTGAAGGCGGGAGCGCAGCAGATGGAACTGCTCAACACCAACTCGCGCTTCTTGCACGACAAACTCGTGCTGTACGCGCAGAGGCTACAGGCCACGCTGCCTGACAAGCTGTCAGTGTGCTATTTTGTCAATTCTGGGTATGTCTGCATTTTTATTTTTTCTGCCGCTCCCCAATCGACAAAAGCAACACAAACAGAACTTAAACCAGACGTATTTGTTTAAAGCGTGGGGAGGCGAGGTGAACTGAAGGCACTGTACAGACAATAATAATGTTATTGGAGGCTAATCGACTGACGGAGCCAATTGGCCTTTTGATTCATGCGTCATATCAACTGTAGTCTGAGGTGGACCGTCCACAAGAGGAGCAATAGAAGTTGCTCCGAAGTTGTAAGATAAAAGGCTATAGTCCAAACAGGTACGGCTATCGGGCTTACTGTCATCAAGTGAAAACAACTTACACTTTCAGGATTCTGGATTGCTAAATGAGAAAACTTAACATCCCCTTAAAAGCTAAAAGTGACTGTACCACAACTGTATTCCGATGTTTGGGGAAAAAAACGCATACTATAATGCATGTATAGCATTCTTAGCATAGACACAGACAGGAGTGGTGTGGTTACTTATTGACACCACTTGCTGAAGCTCTGCAGTGTGCGAACAGGAATGATCTGGTGTGTTATGCATCACAACCCATTATGCACACAACACCAGCAGAGAGAAGTTATAAACCTGACGAAACAAGGCAAAGGTTTTCCGCGGAGTCACTCTGATTGCACGCTGAACACCGGTGGGGTGCCGGGAGAGAACAGTCCTCCACCACGAGCTCAACGTCCTCCGCATTCGCTCCGGCACGTTCTTGGATCGTGCCTCACCAAAACCTCAAAATGTAATGGAAATTGGTTCAGTAGTTTTTGAGTAAAGACAGACAAACAACCAAATGGCAACTGAAACATAACCTCCTTGGGTAAATACATCCCATTAAAAGTACCTAGATGCTTATCCAGATACTTAAGTGCCGGTGGTTTTTCTGAGTTGGGCCCTTTAGCTCCACCAAAGCAAGGTTAATTAAATAATGTTGTGACACATTTGGGTGAGGAAATTGAGTGATGTGGGTGGACCTGGAATGCAAACTGGCATCGGTCCCCCATCTCACGAACGCGTTGTGTCCAAATGGTAGGGCTGGGACGACTCGTCGACGTAATCGACTACATAAATTCGTCGACTCAAATAATTTGCGTCGATGAGTCGCCCAAAACAACTAGATTAACTCTTGCAAGCACGGCGTTTTACACACTCCTCGTACTGCGGTTTATGGCGCTGTTGTAAATGATGGTAGAGATTCGTCATGCTCGAACTTTTAGTTGCAAACTGTTTGCAGGATTCTCTACACATCTGAAACTTGGAATCCATCTGCGAATGATCGAGCCAGTATTTGTAATAATCTTCGGCTGCTTTCCTCTCGTTTGTGTCTGTTTCAGTGTTGGTGCTAAATGCAGGACTTGTTTGAGTGAGTGGGTAGGGTAGGGGCTCAGAGAAGAAGAGGGGTGGGGCCAGGCAAAGTTGTGTGCGAGGGACAGACAGGGAGAGGAGAAACAGGCGAACTAGCGGCTCCGCGAAAGAAACTTATAACGTTATTTTAACGCAACATAAATCTCAATATACACGATATTGTCTTATCCTATATCGTGTTTGAAAATAAACCGATATATTTTAAAAACACGATATATCGCCCAGCCCTACCAAGGAGTCTAACGCACGCGCGAGTCAGAGGGCTCGCTACTCAAAACCCCATTGCACAATGAAAGTGAAAATGAAACCACTGGCCAAAAAACTTTATCGTTAGATTAGTCGATTTATCGAAAGAATAATCGCTAGATTAATCGTTTGAAAAAAAATCGTTTGGGACAGCTCTACCAAATGGAAGCAATTTCCCTGCAGTCGTGATGCGAAGTCCTGTGTGAAACCCTGTAAAAAAAAAAACTGGAAGCAGTTAAAGCCAGATACTAATTCCCATGGTTTTGGAATGAAAACCCATATACGTGCAAATGTCATTCTACTTTTGGCCATGTCGCGTTGAAATTTCTTTTTTCCAGCTCATGGATTTAATTTTCAATGTGCAAAACTGGGAGAGAAAACTAACCCGTTGACATACCAGAGGTAACACACATTAATACACAATTATGGCAAAAGCAGCAGAAGAAAAAGTCAAGCTTGTATTAATCAGCTGGAGTTCAGCTACCTTACAGCACCTTACGGGTCGACAGAGATAAACATAGTTTGAGGGAAAAATATGTTTGTGGTCTGAAATGACAGTAATATCTTGGTTTTAACTGCGGTTTTTAACTTAGGCGCCATCTCATAGTCAGTAGAGAAAACATGTAACTATGTCTGATGTGGAGGTGATATCCATGGCTTCAGCTGTGTATTCTGTGGTGACTGAGTAACTCAGAGTAACCCTTGCCCCTTTTGAACTTCAGCTCTGAAGCCAATGACCTGGCCCTTCGACTAGCCAGGGAGTACAGCGGCCACAAAGACGTCATTACATTGGAAAAGTGAGTGCTGCCGCCTGGTTTTAGTGATGTCCATGTGATGTGTCGTCCACGTGATGTTGCAGTTGAGAGAACAGGCTTATATCTGTCCATGACCTGTGTTGTCTCTGTTTGCAGTGCGTACCACGGCCACGTCTCATCGCTCATTGACATCAGTCCGTATAAGTTCCACCAGCTGTCAGATTTTGAACAGAATCAATTTGTGCATGTGGTGAGTGCTTTCTGCTCCCTGTACACCTGCCTGCACACTATCAAAACACCATGACTCAACTTGCTGTACCGGGCTGTGGCAGGCTACTGAGTATTCAGAATAGTCTCTGAGAAACAGTGTCATGTCGGTTCATCACACATTCTCACATAAATGTGGATGGACAGTTGCCCCGCATATGTTGGACCAGATGAACCGCAGAGTCTGATCAGTTAGAGGGAGTTCTGTTGCATGCATACTACACAGACTTGACTTTCGTCAAACACTACCTGAGAACAAGGAAAAATTAGGCTGTTAACATTTTAGTGTGTCAAATCAAAGATTGTTTCATTTCCTAGAACAAAAAAGTCTCAACTCTCTAATTTTTTTATAAAGTTTTACTCCATAACTAAAGACCATGGAAAACATTAGCTATGTTCTATTTTCACAATATGTATTTTACCACTAAATGTGTGTGTGTGTGTCTGTATATATATATACATATACGCACTATAACGCACGATTATAGTAGTAGTAGATTATTATAGTTTTTCAAGAAATAAATGTACTAGTAGTAGTATTTATTAAGATGTGGGCCAGCAGTTGGTTTGTAAGGCTACATCAAATAAAACATTTTGAAATGTATATAAATGCTCCCTATTTAACAGAAAACTTTGGGATGCAGCCCTTGGTCTGTGAATCTGCGTTTGGTAATCAAGTCAACTCCTTGCCTCCCGCACAGGCTCCGAGCCCAGATGTGTACAGAGGCAAATACAGAGCAGGCGGCGCTGATCCTGCAACGGCATATGCAGATGAAGTTAAAGATATCATTGAGGGAGTCCACGCAAAAGGAAGAAAGGTACAGTTTGCGTTTGACGCTGTTGCGTTATCAGATGTCAGTCAACACCAGATCAATCTCGCCTGCGTGAATTGAACGTATGTTTTCCCAGTAAATGGCCAGGGATTACATTGAGTGGTGTAGAGTTTTTGCTGTATGATTAAAGGTCCCCTATTATGAAAATTAATACTTTTCATGGTTTTTTACCCTAGTTATGTGTTTACGGACCCCCCAAATGTCAGAAAAGTCCATCCTCTCTCTCTTTTTCTTGCTCCAACTTTCACAAAACATGTGCTCAAGAGAGCTGTTCAGCTCGCTCCCGGTAAACAACAATGGCCAAGATACGAGGTTGCTCTGTTGTTGGTTGCAAAAACGGACACAGAAGTGTCCATATTCTCCCCATATCTGAGGATCTGAAAACCAGGTGGTTTCATTTTATTTTTAATGGAAATGTCCCCACAACAACCGGCAAAATGTTGTATGTTAGTGCCAAACATTTCACCTCGGACTGCTTCCACAACCAAGGCCAGTACAATTAAGGATGAGCTTCACAACTCAAGCTGAAGAGTGGAGCCTTGCCGACAGTCCGGGAGACATCATTAAACTCGGGAGCTGTAAGTACAATTTCTTTGTAACTTTTTTTTCTTTACTGTGCAGCTTAGCCTTAGCGCCGCAGCTAATGTGGCTATGTTGTAGAGGACATACTATTGATGGACAGGCTGAGTGAATAACGCATGACTGAACACCACTTTATTATTCAGAGTTATAGCGGTAATCTGGCCCTGTACTCGTGTTTTCATTTAGCTTACACCTGCGAACACCGGGGTGAACAACGGGGTGAACACCGGGGTGACGCCGGGGAACACCGTTGCTCACCCCGGTGTTCGCCGGTCTAATATTGCACAGGGTATGTGGCTGACTTGATGGACCTCGTCTTTGAAAAAGTCTTTGTGGACCCTACAAGGATGCCATATTGAAAATTCCCATTCCAGAGGCCATCGCTGCACAGTATGAGCGGCCAGACAAGGAGGAGGTCATAGCCAGATATGTGACATGGTTTAACCAAGGGCTCTAATTCCAACATTCGAGAATGCAAAGATCCACAGACTGGAATGACGACGCTGATTGTCCGCCCAAGAAAGCCCCAGCACCAGCTCCCAAAGCTCCTGTAACCATTAAAAGAATAGGAAAGGACATTAAGTCAACATCTAGCTCTTGCAAACATCCATCCTATCTATGGTGTCTTTTTTCATATGGATTCAATGAACCCTATAAAATTTTATTATCACTGATGGTAACTGCATTTTTTTGTCAGATTATATTTTTTGATAGAACATTGTCTAATCTGTGTGGACCTGGGTGATAAGTGTGAATAAATGCTATACAGTATCTGTAAGATGTCTCCTTTGAATTCATGTTTTATATATACAGCATCACCGACAGAAAACTTGTATACTCAAAAACAATGCAACCAATTTATTCAAATTATTGAAAATATAATTGTCACATATTGTGTGTAAAATTCACCTGACAAGATACTGGACAAGCTGTATGAGCAGTAAGCTTTGCAAAGATTGTCACACATTGTAATGGAAAGTTGTTACAGGTAAGTTGTTGCAAGGGAGAACACAAGAAAAAAAACAAAGCATCAACTTTTGAAAACTGATTGAAGAACAGTGAAGCTGACAGACAAGTTTTTTAAAAATACAGATGTATAAGTTCACTGTAATAAAGAAATTTACACAAAGGAAGCTTTAAATAGGCATCACTGTTCAAGACAGCTATAAACCTAAAATAAAAAAGTTTTCTGTCAGAATCTATCAAAGTATCACACTAATGTCAATATGTAACACATGTAGCATCCTCAGTTTACTTCCTCATCCTCAGCTTGCTTACTCAACAGAAATGCTCTCGGTACTGAAAAGACAGTGCAGAGTAACCGTTAGCATTAGCTACAGAGCTAACTACATATTACTATCTACTAATGCAAAAACCAAATAACATACCAAGATGCACACAATTGTTGACTAACCATTCAGAAACGTTGCGCTGCATCCACAGCTTCTCCGCCTCTGCAGCAGCTTCTACTTCTTCAGATTCTGGTTCAAAATTGTGTGGTTGTTCTGCTAGATCGCCTCAGACGAGCCGTGTCTGTGTTCGCTCAGTGTAAACAAAGGGGCGAGGCCCCAGAAAGACTAGGCCACATCCACTTCCTGAGAGGGGCGGAACCAGCCAAAGCTCATTTACATAAAAGCTACAGACACAGAAACAGCTCATCCGAGAAGGGCTGAGATGGAGGGCTTCAGAGGTCTTTAGAGGATCACAGTATGAGGGACCTGAGGGGTATTTTAAGAAGGAAACTTCGAAGACATGTTTTGGGGACCTCAGAGATCAAATATAAACGTGTTAAAAGGGGTAAAATAGCGGATCTTTAAAGTTGATCAGTGATCCGATATGCCTTCACAATGAAGTCAAAATGGTTTATTTAAAAAAAATGTACATTTCAAATTTACTCAAGCATGAAAACTACCTGGCAGTTTGTTTTTACCTTTAGAAATCTACAGTGGCTTTTAGGGCCAAAATCCTAGATCACAAGAACATGTGTAGGCCGTAGGGGACTCTCTGTGTCCAAACTTGTTGGCCCTTTATCCAATGTTTAAAAGCACAACCCGGAGGGTATGTCCATGCATCCAGCGGTGAGGGGGACGTGATGCCTGTCCAGAGATGGGCACAGTTATATATTAAGCAGTTAGTGTTGGATGTTTGTGCAGATATGCATCGACACAGGAGTGCTTGTGAACTACGGTAACACGATCTCAAAGCAATTCATGATTGCTTCTCTGAAAATTGACACAAAGGGGGATTCCACCAGGTCAACTATGCTAGGACTCCTCCTCTGAACCTGTTGATCTGGTTGTGTATTGGTACAACTGATCTGTTTTGTTTTTTCTTGTACAGATTGCTGCTTTTATTGCTGAGTCTTTGCAGAGTTGTGGCGGGCAGGTTGTTCCCCCCATGGGCTATTTCCAGCAAGTGGCAGAGTATGTACCCATGCGACGCATTCATATTCACAGCCCATGCCTCGGGGTAATTTAAAACTATTTATGTCAGGTGGAAATCCTTACATGTGGACTTCTGCAAAGGATTCTCTGACTGCACAATGTGCACAAAATGTGCGGGACACATACGACAAAGTATGCTCGAAACGATGAACAACAAATACACACCCATTTCTAACGACATTGTCTGGAGTTCATGCGTGAAAACGGCTTTTGACTGTTTAACCCTAGTGTGTAAGTGAATGCCTGCGTCTACCTCCACGCTGCACCCCCACAGGCACGTCCGTAAGGCAGGGGGCCTGTTCATCGCTGACGAGGTCCAGGTGGGCTTCGGGCGCGTTGGCGCCCACTTCTGGGCCTTCCAGCTTCAGGGAGAGGACTTTGTGCCTGACATTGTCACCATGGGGAAGCCCATTGGCAACGGCCACCCCATGTCGTGTGTGGTGACGACCAAAGAGGTGGCGGAGGCCTTCATGTCGTCTGGAATGGAGTATTTCAACACTGTAAGAGCGCTAAACTGAAATCTATAATAATAAAGAACAACAACAGCAACAACAGAGAGACTACAGAGGACACACAATCTTTGCTCTCTGTCCTACATTACCTAGAATTGACCTGACCTCGTCCTTGACATTAAGTTGTAGGCCATATTTGCAAAGCGTATTGTCTTGTGTTTTCCTCATTATGGGGGGAAAGACCAAGCCAGCAAGCTGTTCAAAACATAATTTTATTCTCATTGACCCGTCTTTTGAGTGTATTTAAGTATTTTTGTTGCAGGGTTATTGTTTGTGGAATTATTTCCATTCCATTATTAACTAAACATCCTAAGATGACTCAGAAAATGGACATTTGTTATATATCAAACAACTTCATTTTTTTTTTTTTTTTTACATAATCTCCCTGGCAAAGTGAGAAAATCTTTCCTTTCTGCGTGGGTTTTGAATTTGTCAGTTTGGCGGTAACCCGGTGTCGTGTGCCGTCGGTCTGGCCGTCCTGGACGTGATCGAGAAGGAGGATCTCCGGGGGAATGCACTGCGTGTGGGGCGACACCTGACCAGTCTGCTGGAGAAGCAGAAAGAGAAGCATCCACTGATAGGAGATATCAGGTAGGCAAACACACATGCACACAAACTCAGTTACAGTATGAGGTGATTCTTTTTTTTTTTTTTTGCATTTCCCTGAGAAACTGGTCGATGTTAACATAAAAGGCGTACTGTTTGGTTTGTTGTTATCATGACCCAGTAAATGTTTCGGGAAAAGTCAAATAACTTGTGCAAGGAATGTCATTTAGGCAGATGTGTACAATGTATTGTGAGTGCGTTGCAAAGATCACTCAGCCAAATTGTGTTACACCATGCAGGGGCTGTGGACTCTTTGTCGGGGTTGAGCTGGTGAGGGACAGGTTGAAGCTCACCCCCGCTACAGCAGAGGCTCAAGAAGTCATATATAAGTAAGTGGACATGCGAGAGCTCAGACAAATGTTTGGTGTCATGTTAGCACCATTGTCTACGAGGTGACGGCGGTTTGTCTTTCCACAAACGGGCAATATCCCTGACGCAAAGTTCCACAAGTGTTACGATAGCTCTGAAGAGAACACTCATATCATATCCCCCGAGGCTTATCATCTCGCTGTGGGATGATAAAGCGCGATAGTATGCATCACATGTATAAAAATGTGTGAGCAGAGTGCTCATTGTAGCTGCCTCCTTTCAATCTGTCAAGAATTTTTCTACATTCACACAAGCCGTTCCATACGCAGCCTCTGAAATCAATACGTTGCATTATATGCCATTTGTGCTTATTATCATGACCTCACACAATCTGAGTTGGACGTATAAGTAATAACTTGATCAGTTCTATCGAAAGATAGATAGATAGAACTTTACAAGTGAATCACAATAGGGCAATACTTGAAATTCTATGTGCTTTTCCTTCCATGACGAGTCAAAATAGCTGCTGTGAAAAAGCCATTTGAAATTTCATGACTACCGTTTTTAAACCTGTAAATAGCGGCAAACATGTTTTATGAATATTGTTCCAGGCTAAAGGAAGATTACATCCTCCTCAGTGCAGACGGACCTCATCGCAATGTGCTGAAATTCAAACCGCCCATGTGCTTCACTACGGCCGATGCTGACCTGGCGGTGGAGAAAATCGACCACATTCTCACGGGTACGTAACATTTCCCCCAATTCGTTTTTTGTTGCCAGAGCACGTTGTCGTCTTTCTAGCTTGTGCGTTATTTAAAAAAGATCGAGGTCGTGTAATGGTAGCCTACTATCACTGGACAAGCTCTGGCTCATGTGTGTTACCGTGTCTTTGATTCTAGAACTTGAGGAGGCGTTAGGCTTGAAGCTGTCCAACATAGTGAATACAGAGAACGAAAGAAAAGAAAGGTAAGTGCGACTTTGCTGCACGTCAAAACCCTCTTTCTTTTCCTGTCCCAAATATCACCTATCCTTGAAGTTTTTATGCACTAAAACTTCTCTTCATCTCCTCTTTTGCAGGAATTAACTACGACACAGCTCTGTGTCCCTTTTCTTCAAAAAGTACAAAGAATGTCATGTAAATTTCCGCTTGGTTGATTTTCATTACAATTTTATCTGTTCAGGATTTCATCTCAAGCTGCCGACGGATGAAAACGGACACCACTGCCACAGTGGTTTAGCGCAGCAGAGGAAGTAATCAAGGAGTTCTTCAACACACCAACGGCCTCATGACACGAAGTGTTTAGTTCACGAGAAAGCTTTATCGTTCGCACAGTTAAATAACTGATAACAGACGTAATCAATTTTGGAGGTGATTGTTGGGAAAATGTGCCTTAGCGTTTAATCTAATGAGGAATGTTTTTACAGTGATAATAATGTAATGAATGACTTGAGATTGCAGCGTCTTCTCAGGTATTGTTAATTGCACTAGGAATCAAGCCACTTGTTCGGCACAGCGTGTTGAATATAGTTGTACTTTGCGACAAAAACTTGATTGAGGAAGTTAACCATGCAAACTGAACTGTATATTTTTATTCTTGCCCAGGTTTCATGACCATGAATAGCAGAGAATCATGATTTTTTTAAAATAAATTTGTATGTAAAAACATGCAAATGGTGTCTTAATTGCTGTTGCATTAAAATACAGCTTCACTCATTGCGGACATTGGTCAGTGTTTTTGTGGTGAATCAGTCACGTCGTACTAAGTAATATAATGCACGTGAAACTTTGTTGATCCTCAGTGTAAAGTCCGACCGTGAACCCTTCAACTTATAGCCGTTCTGAGTAAAGGCCTTTAAAGCATATCTTATTCCCCTCAGCTTCAGAAAAAAAAAACATGGTAACTGTTTGATCAGTGCAACTATTTGACATTTGATGTTCTTAAATAACAGGTTGGTCAGGGTTGTAAATTCCCATGTTGGTCAAGAAAGATATCCCTTTCCCTGCTGCCCATGTTTGGTGTTAAAAAAAAAAAAAAGACCAAGCTCTTCCTCAGTTCCAGGCTACTCTCCGTACTGGGAAGAGGAGGAGAAGAGAGGCAATGTGCAGTGGGGGAGGATGTCCCAGCAGTCAGCACAGAACAATTAATTTAATGTGGATAGTTTAAAGTATCCACGTCATTTGTTATTAGCTCTGCCAAGGAGGCTATGTGATTGGTTCAGATTTTTTTTATTTAAAGACAGGACTATTTGCCATAGTAACATATGATACATTTTGTCTAGGACCCAGGATTTCATTTTTTTGGGACGGATTCTTCACCATTTTGAGACGGGGGAAAACCTGACATTTTGAGTCATATCTTCACAAATACATATTTTCAAACATATGTAGTTCAGATGGAGATGGGAATGCAAGTTTTGGGTGAGGGAGGGCTGCGCTCTCTGGAAACTCTTATTATTGTTATTTTATATTAGTTATCACCCCCCCCCTGCTTTCATTGAAGTTCCTTACCTTGTAGACAAACTTAAGAGTCGCTGATAACTGATATGATGAAGAGATTATTTTCCACTGTTGGGGGAAAATAGAAGATGAATAGTAGTAAAATAATATAGATATTGACAAACAAAAATAAGAACATTATGCTTTAGATTTAAATTTTGTTAATTGAATTTCATGGTAGCTGTCGGCATTTCCTTGTCCTCACTTGTTTTGATGTGTTGTGTTTATCAAGGTTGTCGTGAACTGCGTTCCCCAGGAGTGTTTCAATGGCAGGGCACGGGTGCACCAGCTCAGTCTTTTATTATTGTCACTGAGGGTGTAATGACCATATTTGCACTTCCTCATAACTTTTTGGGCCCTTGGTAACCTCAGTACCCAGTGATGATCTACACAGAATATGTAATGGAATGTCTTAAAACTGCCTTTGATTATTTGAAGCATTAACTGGAAGAAAGTGTCTACCTTTTCCTTCTCTCCTTGAGAATCCATGAAGAGACGCCACAACCCTGTTACCTGTTATCGCCAAGTGGTTCCATAGCAGAATCCTACACTTTATTTAACAGGGCGCACTACATGTAGTGCTGAACCAAACAATAACAACTGTGTAGTTGATCAGATTTTTTCTGAATTTGAAAAACTCTATAAAACATTAATTGCAAAAAGCTCATAGTTTGGGGCTCTTGAATCTTGTGGATGGACTTGGTGGATGTATGACGCCACCTTCTGGAGGACAAAGGACATTGTTTATGTGGAATCCAGCTCAACTAAATCCATTACAACAGCTGGAGTCATGTTACACTGCTGCAAGGATGTAAACCTGTGTATTAGTAAGGCAACGTGTATGATAAAAGTTTATGCTCACAGACGACTGCAAAGGGCTCTGAAAAGGAAAATTTTATTTCACAACCTCGTACAAAAATGCATCTGACAGGTTAAAGGCTTTTCACTGGGACTTCTTGACAAAAATCACAACTTTAACATAAATCAGAACCCCCCCTTACACAATTCACTCAGTGCTAATCTGGGTTTCAAAGCAATGGCTCCATCCCAACTGTGTCCAGTAACTTTCTCTGTATTCTCCAGTGTTTCAGTATTTTTTTCCCATCCACTGCAAGGCCCTTCTAGCTTCTCCCAGCAGATTGAAAATAAAAAGCCAGATTCATCCAGATTCAGTATAGTGAAAGTTTGCTACTTTATAAAAATTTGAGAAAATTGGATGTTAGATTTAACCATACAGGAAGAGGTCTGCTGAAGGGTCTGTCGCGCAAAATTGTTGAGAACAGCGGAGAAAAGAGGAGGAAGTCACTTAACACGGATGAGACACAGCCAGCGTGAGACTGTCAGGGCTGCCAGGTCAAATTTCATCAGAAAGGTCTGTGCTTTCAGCCTTACTGGTTGTTGATTATATCAAAAGGTTGAGTTTATCCATAATTGTAGCTGAACTAGTGTTGGTTATTAAATGTCGTTCGTCCATCCGATTTTCTTTGAGTTAAAGTGAAGGGCTATGTCTTCAGCCCATGAGATATCCTCTGAAAAGATAAAAGACAAATTTGTTAAGATGATGGGGACAACAAACATCGTACAGCTCAGAAAAAAAAGAACAGAAGCCAATCATTTGCTATCAATAAAGACCACATCCTTAAGACTGGTGAAAGATGCACACGGAAGATGTTTATTTCATCTGTGGGGAAACATGATTCAAACTTACGGCAGCTTCATGCGCATGAACACTCTGGCCATGAAGAAGCTGAGGAGCACACTGACGAAGCCGATGAAGAGCAACAGGAAGCGGTTGAGTTTGGGAATGTTTGGCGCATTGGAGCGGTCCAGGATTATGAAGCCCAGGCCTCCCATCGTGAAGAGGAAGCTGGAGGCCAGTCCTTCCATAATGTACTGGCCATTTACCCTGACAAGACAAACGTGGCCGCGTTAGCATCGCTTTTCTCACCTTTGTGCTTCAAATGTGTTGAGATGTCTCATGGTATACCTGTACGCCAAGAAGGCAACAGGCCGCTGGTGTCCATGCTCGTCAGTCATCGAACCCACGCTTGGCGGCTCAACAATAACGTCGTAGATGATACCTGCAGTGTGGGCAAAGTGGATTCTATCAGGCGTCAAAGAACCCCACCACTCAACGTCCGGTGTAATCGCCTAATCCCAAATCCACTTCATTTATACAGCACATTTCTCAGAACATAGTTCACCAAAGCGCTGCAGATGTAAGAAATTATTAGTCAAACGAATACATAAAACCAAATTAAAACACACCACAATATAAAATACACAAACACCACTATAAAAGTAACGCACAAACCAGAAAACCTCTCAGGTGGTGGTAAATACATGTGTTTTGTGTCCGGATTTGAATGTTCCCACAGAGGGGGACATTTTTAATATGTATTGGTAGCTGGTTCCACAATTTAGGAGCCACTACTGAACAGAACAATCCTTTCCCACTTCAGAAATTCTTCGTTTACAACCGATCAACATTTCGTTTTTCTTTTTTTTTTTTACTTCAGCATGTCCAGCAAAGATGCCTGCACTTAAGTGGTACTAGGTTAGCCGGTGTCTGTGTTATTGTGGTCAAAGCTAGCAATAACGTCATCGAGCTGATTTGACGAACAAAACGCAATTAAAGCAGAAAGCGTCGGACATTATTATCAGCAAAACATATGCACAAAAACAAACAAAAAAGAAAAGAAAGGAAGGCGACTGGCAGTAAACGATACACTGCGACGTGTAGCTAGCCAGCTAGCTAGCCGCCTGTCGTTAACGTTAGCTTAGCACTTTTGTATTTACCTCCTGTGATGAGAAAGTAGGACACGATGACGACCGCGTACACGGTCATAGCCGAGGGCATGTGCAGCCACGACGGCTTCTTCAGTTTGATATTCGGACATTCCAGCACAGAAAACGGCACGCTGTACAAAGTCTCCATGGCTTGTGGGGAACACTGTCTGTCGCCGCTGACGCAGGGGGGGAGTTTCGTCTGTGTTGCAGCGACTTCGTTGACGTGTCCCGGAAGTACAAGTAATATTTTGTTCCCCCCTACCACAGTGCTCGCCTGTCCGTGTTTATCAGGCAATTGAAATTGGATGTTTATTATTTCATAAAGTAAACATCATATATAGACACTGCCTTAAGGCTTAAATAATGCTGGCATTAATTTAGTTAAGGCTCCGTAACATTGGTGTCACCTGATTCGAATTTAAAGTGACAGTGCTGGCAAAAGTGCTTCACGCTATCATGAGTGAAGACATTTATGTTCCCGGTTCACTCAGTTTTTTGCAATTGTGAACGGTTCATAACACTGGAAAGCGCATTCATTTTCCATTTGTAAGATTTTAAGAATATTCTGCTTTATGTGTATCAGCTTCCCTGTTGGAATGTGTTACATCTTATGTTATGTTCCTCCGTCTCCCCAAGGGAAGCTGGGGCCTGTACTACGAAGCAGCATTTGCGGTTATCGAGATAACTTGAGCTTTAACTCTGGGTTGTCCGTCCTAAATCACCATGGTTACGTATGCTGACAGGCTAACGTTATGTTCCAGATAAGAGATCGAAACCTGTCAACAGCCCCACTGCCGACCAATCAGATCACTGGAAACCAGCGTCGTCATTCACAGGATTCCGTCAGGATCAAAGGAGTTTAGAGTAACGAGCGCAGCAGATATTTATGAATGAGTGGAGTCATGATGCTGTTCCAGACTTTTCATGTGTCCACGGTGAACTTCTTATAAACACATGGAAAGATTATCACACTAAATACGTAATATTAAATACGTAATATTAGAGCTCAATTTGAATTCAATAAATATGCTTTTGAATCCCGACAGAATCATTTCAGTTTCTTTTTCTATCACTGCAACTCGTAACAAAACGATGAGACTGTGGCGATAAATAGTAACTAAAACTAAAAAGTATCATGTTTATTAGAACGATGATCCAAACACTGATCATATTCCTCATGATCAAAGTTTGGTATGATTTACTTCATCACACATTAAGGTCTTCTCTGCCCCGCTTCAGCAGCAGAAACAGTCTGAAATCACTTTTGACGTGAAAGCGCTTAAGGTCACTGAATGTGCTAAATAAGCGATCGATAAGGTGATAAGGTGTTCAGGTGATCCAGGATGGTCAATGTAGGTTAAGTCAATCCAGACAACGAAAACATATCCTGGATATGTTCAACTCGCTTCGTAGTACAGGCCCCAGCTTTCATTGCAGTCTCTTTGCACTGCGACAGCTACATACAGGTACCTTTACTGGGTCAAATCAGCCAGGTATCTTTGGAAGTTTTTGACGAACCTTAGTGCAACAGATCTGATTCGAAAAACATTGTTTGTTGAATCCTACCATTTTCAATCACCTTTTCATTTTTACTACTGTAAGACAGGCAATTAAACCCCCCCCCCCCCCCCCCCCCCGTCATTGAAAATCACAACAGGAAATTCATTTGTTTGTCATTTTTTATTGTGGCAATACAAATACAGTTTACTTAGATTTCTGGCTCTGTGCCTGTGCCTTGAGCACCTTGACGACGATCTTCTGTTCCTCAATCAGGAAAGCACGCTTGATCCTGAAAACAAAAAGCAATGAACATTTGCATCATCATCAGTGACCTAACAATTTTATTTCCATTTTCATTTTGAGTTTGAAAGACTCTTATGTTCATTATCAATGAGGCAAAGGAAAGCATTATTCTAATTTCTCAGCAAGGGTCAGGAGATTAGGGGAAAGGCTTCTCTTACCTGTCACGCACACACTTGGGGCACATGGAGCCTCCGTAGGCCCTGCTGACGTGCTTCTTGGTCTTGGAGAGCCTCATCAGAACCTGAGGTCTAACAGCACGAATCTGTAGGAGAGAAGACACTGATCAGATTAGTGTTACTCCACACAAGCTAACAGCAGTGGAGCAATGTTATAGGCTAAAACCAACTTCTGGACTGTTTATCATACTTTTTAAAATATGCATATTATATATACTAATATGCATGCATTTGCACTTGTTTGAGGTCAATCGCATTCTAGCACTATGAACAAGCAACCCAGAGAATAGGGTTTTAGGCAACCTGCCCTGCAACTACAACCATGGCAAAAATGCAGCACCTGTATGATGATTTCATACAATTTCAGAGTAATTTCAATTGCGCCACCTCGTTGTACTGCCATGTTCCTAGATATGGCCACTACACTGATGTTTTGAATGATCCAGAAATCATTTCTCTTACTTAGGTGTGCATCTCTCTGCTTTCAGGTGTAGACTACTACTTTGTAATTTAGGATTTAGCGCTGGACCATGATTTCTTATCCTCCCTATATTCTGATCTCACAACTTGGAGATTGCAAATCCACTCATTGACGTATGAGAATGTGTTCAGTGTTTGGCCAATGAGCAGCTTTCCACCAAAGTGTCAGTGTAGTTTAAATAACTAGATTTAGACTGGATCGCACAATGCCACATCCGGGTCCCTACGCTCAGTAGATTTACCATTTCCAAGTCACATTGTGGCTCCTGTGCCTTTTAACATAAATTCCCAGACAAATGTTAAATCAGTATAAAGGACTTAAATTTACAAACGAACAGCAAAAAATCCAAAAGCAACAGAAGACATCGCAGCTCTGTGGAGGCGCGTGACAGTGACGTGGTTTGGAGGTTCGATTGATCTGTGATCGTGTGGAAAAGATTAACTCCCTTTGTTTGGCGGTTACCGATGCACCTAATTTACACCACGCTGACAATTAATCGCAAGATAAAGTACAGGGGCCGAAGCTGCAATTCAAACAGGGAAACGTTTTTTTTTTTTTAAAGTTGCAGCAGTGTCATCCATCCCATGTATGGATCAAGAGAACCAGCTAATTGTTACACCTGGAGATGTAGTCAACAAGGAACAACCTTTGTGTCTAGCACTAATTTAGCTGATGCCATTCTTTACTTAGAGAAGAGGCTGGAGATGCACCTGCACAGCAAAAACATGCACCAATATGAGTGTGTGTGTGTGTGTGTGTATATATACACATACATACAAACTACTTTCTTGGGAGCAAGGACCCTCCGCCCTAATAAAGTTGTTGTACTTACTCCGCGCAGTCTTCCTGGGTAGATGCCACATCCCGACTTGGGGGCTTTGCCGACCTTCTTGGTGTACAGGTACACGATGCGGTTACCAGGCGTCCGGGACCTGCGGGACAGCACGGTCAGTTTTAAAGGGGTTAAAACGGAGGTCGGTCAAGAGCTACATGCCGCGGCGGTGTGTCCCTGCTTCACCAACGGACGACAGCACACGCACGGGGCGGATAAAAGAGGCCTCACTTACAGTCTGGTTTTGTTGGAGGCGGTGTTGTAGGACAACCTACGACGGTACGTCAGGCGCTGCACCATTTTGAATCTGCAAACGGACAAAGTGCGCAAATGAAGATTCCAACTATGATGCTAGGAGGCTAACCATGCTAGCCACGCTACCGGCGTAGCGTCTAGCTGTGGCGAAAACAACCAACCTGCATTTTGCTAGTCAACACATTTGTCCAATTTTGATACACGGCTATTTACATTTCACAGTAACAGTGTCTACAGCTCAACTGTGTGTAAAAAACACCCATTAAACAATGTAGTTGTGTTTAGACAGCGGCCCCCGAGACCAAGAACGGCATGACAAAAATAACCTATGAAAACCCACAAAATACAACAATTATCACATCGTTGGAAATGAAAAATGTCCTCCAGGTGTTACATTTACTTCACATGGACCACATTTAATTCTAAAACGTAGGATTGTAGTGGATTCTCAAACCATTACGTTTGAGAGGAAAGCAGAAGCCGCCATACCTGTTGTCGCCGCAACCGGAAGAGGAAGGAGCAGGGTGGTTGTTAGAGGTTTAAACTTCCCCCATGTCCATCAATACTGCTGCTCGTGCTTGTCTTGCTCCCAGCTGGTGTTTGGTTCCTACTACACACTGATGCTGAGGTATGAAACGTTGATGAAACAAGCTGTGCGCTATGTGATGATACACATATTAACAAACTGATATTAAATTTCATTTTCGTCTTTGGCCTCATCCAATGTAAACATTTAGATTTTTAAGGCAGTTGACAGCAGTTATTTTAATCATTTTATCTATCATTCATGCCAATTCATTTAAAGGACATATAATTGTAGTATCAGCAATAGAGAATGGATTCATAGAATTACATAACCGAATAATAATTTAAAAAAATAACCCAAACAAAAGGGTGGGCTACATTAAAGAAAAATATATAAATTCATGAGAGAATGCTTCAGACAAACATTTCGAAACAAGTAAAGTGTTGTTTCAGTCGGAGAGAAATCAAAAGCTGAGTTACTGAATGAGGAAATTTCTTCCAAAAAAGTAAAAACGTTAACAAAGATGCATACATTGTTGCAGTCACATTGCAGTTAGTTAATCTGGGTTTATTGTGGTAGTCTGTTACTAAAACAGCCCTGCAGAGGGCGTGGGTGTATAGCGTTTGTCCTGCTTGTGCGTCGATAAATTCGATAAATCTTATTTTTGAAACCAGAGGAGAAGAGGTGGTGACCAAGTGGACACAAGTACAGTGTCCATCTCGAGCTTTTTTTCAGTAGATGTAATAAAGCCTCAGAAGATCCCACTCTTGGCTGAGAGCTCTTTGCATGGGAGCCCCTTATTTCAACGTACTGGCCCTTTTCACGGAGCACGTTCACACGTGCCAGCAGGGGGAAGCGCAGGTGTAATCTATAATGGCAACAATGGCCGCCCTTCCATTTTCCATTTCGAGGTGCTCTGGTCAACGGGTGCAGCACCTGTGTTTTTCCAGCCTGACTAGTCCAAAATGGTCAACATGGAAAAAGTGTGTGTGTGTGTGTGTGTGTGTGTGTGTGTATGTGTATATATACATATAGCTATATCTAGTAATTCTACTTGTAGATCACTGACAGCTAGAGGATGCCACCATGAGTATGAATTATGTTCTTTGGATTGCAATGCAAATATGATGTGCGACACCGTTTATTAAGATGTTAACACCCAAATTCTGGTACTGTAAACATAATTTTAAAAATATTTTCTGTTTATTAAACTTGCGATGTGACCTTTCAGGTTGTGGTCATGGGTTAGAGTCATCCAGGTTTCAGCTAAGTCTCTTCAACTGACAACGACTTTGACAATTCTTACATTAAATCAAGGCTACATTCTAAGAAATCCTTGCGAATCATGTTCATTATTCAGTGTTTTCATTTTTCAATATCTCAAATGATCCTGTGTTTTTTTAAACAAATTTCTTAATCTACCAGCAGTCATCTAAAAAGTATAAATACATTTAAAAAAGCATCAGTGCTCTTTGAAAAGTTATTTATAAAACATACAGTTCATGCCATGATAACAAACTGCAGCCTCTAAAAATAAGCAAAACTGCCCGAAATGTCTCCCAATCAAAGAGGTGCCATGTCCTAAACAGACATTTGCCAAGCTCAGCCAACAGATGGTGAGCTTGGCATCCTTTTTAGAGGATGATTTTACTAAAGGCATTGTTCAGTGACAACACATGGCTCTGTAAAGTGCATCTGCTCATTATGCATCTATTTTAATGCCATGGCTCTACTTGTCTGGTGTTGTGTTTAGCTGAGTCATAAATCCTTATGGTCTGCATTTGGTTGTCATACTTGGCATACTTGTTTTTTTAGATTAATCGGTACACGTGGAAATACTATTCCATAATCATAACAACAAATTGAATTGATTAATGATGTTAGATATGCTATAACACTTTAATGCTAAAAATAAATGTTGGTGAAATGGTGCAATAGTCATTCAGATTTTTGGTTTTGAGAGTGAGAAAATTCATGGTTTTAGTTTTGACTTATGTCTGATATACTAGTTTGTTATTCAAAGCCCTTACTTAAAAAGTCCGTTGTAGTGAGTTACAAATTTCCCAAAGTCTTCCTAACCATCATCATGCCTGCACTTAACCCATTGTAATTTTTTTTTTTGCATTTCAAGGGTTGACGGCAGAAAGAATTTGCCATTTTCTATATTAGAAAAGTATAGTATTAATTCTTGACGAGCATTAATGCAAGCCTCTCTTCTTTTCTCTTTTTTTTAAATGGAAACTTTTTTATTACTGGTGACCTCTAAAGGTTGAAGCTTGTTCGACATGATCTGTTTATGGATTGATTTGAGTAAATCCAGATGCGACGTGACCTTGGATTAACCCATTCTCCATGAGAGGTCTCTTACAAAGGGTACCCAGGAGCTTTGCGCCAACTGCAAAGAACACAGTGAGGTACACACACGATCACTAACACACATATAATTAGTAACATCTGCAGGCACTCTGTCTTAATCTTGTCAAAATCATTTTTAGAAGACCACATCTCAAAGGGATGTTTAATACAGATCGTAATCCAAGAAAATGTCAAAATATCTAAAAGGAGTTTATTTTTGAGGATACCCCTGACGTCCATGTTCCCTCCCTCCCTGTCAGTCCTGACAAGTCAAAGATGAACCATATCACCTGAAGTGCACTTGGTTATGCAAGCCGCCCCAACCCCCACCCCCTTCCATATCTCCTTGGGCCTTCTGTGTAATCTGCTGAGATTTAAACCTGCTGCTCCTGTTTAATAAATCCACTGCGATTAAAATAGGATTACAGCTCTGCTTTCGCCTTCCTAATGACATCAGAGCATGAAACATTTTTTTTCATGACTTTTTTTTTTTTCCCCCGCTGGGTTTCGTCAGCCCACTCATTCCTCCCTCCAACTTGTTGTTAGCAGACAGGCGGCTATGATTTTCAACTTCTTCCTCCCCCCCTTCCAAAAACTCATCCCTGCAGCGCAGCAGGTCAGCCCATCTGTGGGACTGTTGACATGAGGATTAACCTTATAATGCAGCAAACTCTGTCATCCTGTATCAATGCTGTCCTCCTTCACATCACACTTTTCAATGACCGATAACAACCAAAAAAATATGCTGCCTTGTCCGGTCGCTGTTCGCTGCAACCTTGAAATCTTCTCACAAAATCAACCCTCTCCCTTTTCAAGGTACCAGTCTGCTTATCTATCTGTGGTCACATCTCATGATTGTAAAGCCATGAAATATTAAATGCCAAATTCAGCTACCAAAGGTCATGAGGACACACTGCACATGTTGTCCCTCCTGCTTTTAGTCATGTTAGATGAAGAATGGAGCAGATAAATAAGACTCTTTTGTCCTTTTTGTCCTTCCATGGCATTGTCCTGCCCTGTGATGGTTAAATGCTGTTTGGTCACAGAAGGCAAAGGTTGATTGGATTTGTACTCCAGCTAAGCTCATGACCCCAGCAAAGAAATATTTTTAAGATAATGTATTCTACTTTAATACTCAATGCAGCTTAACAGCTTTCAGTCAAAATGCAAAATATGGACGGGAAGTGTTCAATTCTGTAGTTTCTGCAGAACTTTCAGTGTTTACGGATGATATAATAGGCTCAATCCAGTTTTTAATTATTCCCGGTTTAGCATCCTGACCAAGTTTTGCACTTTCTTTGGCCAAAATGCTCAAGTATATCCCCCCCTACAACAGATTAAAGTCAAGTCCAGTGTTGACTGGATGTGAGCATGTGATGGATATTGAATTTAGTGTATATTGGGATTAAATGCTTTTAATCAGGTCAAAAATCAATATAAAAGTTTATTAGTCAGTGACCACAGTTTCACTTGTATAATTGTAACCATAACTGCAGCTACGTGAGTAAAACCATGGAAGACATGACACAGAGGTTATTTCTTCTGTATATTTTTCTGAGACCTTTGGGACCTAAATTGCACTTTACATTTTATAATTTAAAGTTGCATATGGTAGGGGTTTTTGTTGTTGTGCAACAAACATGGATCTGGGGATGGCAAAGTCGGATTGAATATCTCAACAACTGCTGAGGCCTTTATTATGAAGCAGGATTTGCGAGTTTCAAGGAAACTTCATGTTTAACTCTGGGTTTCCCGTCCTACGAGGCTGGTTCTCTTCTTACCGGGGTAAATCACCATGGTAACTTAGGCTTAACGGCTAACCTGCTCCGGAGCAGGACCAATCAGATCACTGCAAAAACGGCACCATCATTCTGCAGGATCCTGACTGGGACTAAAGAGTTGAGAGTAACGCGACAAATAATAAAGCGCAGCAGATAGAGCTCATCAGTGACCGCCCACTTTTAGAACGAGGTATGTCTGAGGCAGAGAACGCGATAAGAATGAGCTTGTTCATTGGTTCACTGCTTGCGCATGCGAATTGTCACGTGTCCTGGAATTCTAAAGATGGCAGGCAATGACGTAACATCTTTCTTTGATTTTACACTTTTAAAGCATTTAAATGCTGTGTTTGATTTAAATCGGGTTACGTTTATGGTTATGGTTAGGGTAAGGGTCAGAGTAAAGGTTTGTTGCCGTTACAAACTATAGTTTAAAGACCAATAATCACTACAATCAAATACATTATCACTACATCTAACTCTATTCTTTCGCTTTTCCACCACATTCTTATATCTGCCACTGTCTGAGGAAAGGGATAACTCCGGAGCACATGTTGCTGATAATGCACGCATTACGCAGGTTGCCAACCGCCATTAAAAACGACGAAGAACAGTGTACAACCAATGACGTTGCGATCTCTTATCGTGTTCTGGCCATTAGAACGCGGCCTAAACTATAGCACCCATTGACGTTTCATAGAATCCTTATATAAAGAGTTTTAAGCCATGATCCAAACCAATAAGCCACAAGATGGATCATTACCATAAAAAAATTTATTCTGAGCAAAATAAAAAATTGGAAAATGGAAAAAAGGCAAGACTGTGTACATAATTATTTTAACAGTGAAGGAACTACTCATCCCATAAAACATTGCAAATGCCTTTCCAACGTCTTCCAACCAATCTGAGACGTTGAAGTTTGTGGGTAGTGTAGTTCTTCTCAATGATATCGCGAATAAATCAGTTTTTTCTTTGAACAAGGTTAATATCATATGGACTTGTGGCTTCTACAGGCGCATTTTCACTTTCATGGTCTGTTGAGCTCTTGCTGTTCCAGACTCTTCATATGTCTTAAAACAGTTTCTAATAAACAGAGGGAGAGTTCATCACACTAAATATATACATAGATATATATATATATATTTTCATTCATTCATCGTCTACCGCTTTATCCATTTAAGGGTCGCGGGGGGTCGCTGGAGCCAATCCCAGCTAACATTAGGCGAAAGGCGGGGTATATATATATATATTTAGATTTCATATTTTAGCTTCATTTGAATTCAATAAAGATAATTTGTTTACCGACAGAATCTCTGAAAGTGTTTTACTTTCTTATTCTATCACTGCTGCTCAGAACAACAAGAGGAGACTGTGACGATAACAAGAACGTAATACTATATGTTTTATTAGAACAATGATCCACACACTGATCAAGATTTCTCATGATCATGAATAAACAGTTCAGTGTGATTGAACTCAATCATATATTAACTTCTTCTCTCCTCTGCTTCAGCAGCAGAAACAGTCTGACATCACTTCAGAAGGAAATGTCGCTTGTAATTAAAGACTCTGCCTCTTCCACATGAACGCGCTCGAAACCGGATAGGAAAACCCAGGGTTGACTGAGACAATTGATATCCAGCTTCATAGTACAGGTCATCCAGGGTGGTCAGTGTTAGGTTAAGTCAAACCTGATCACAAAAACATATCTTGGGTATGTTGAACTCGCTTCATAGTACAGGCCCTTGATGCATTGCCATTCTGTTTTTGTACAGGTATTCATGATCCTCAGAGGATGAATAAAAATGACTTTCTGATATTTCCTGTTGCACCACCATGAGGACTTTTGGAATTTGAACCAAATGGCTCACCAAAGACGGCATAGATTGGTGCAAAATTTGTGTTTCCCTGAGGATGAATTGTAACTATTTAATGATCACCTGACGTTTTTATTGTAGTGTCATCATCAAGTCAGAATCTTAAAAATGTCCAAAAGCTACTTTGGTTCCAAATACCTGTACATTTAAATAAATAACCATCAGCCTCATCTGCATGTTGTATTGAGTGCTTTGTTTAAAGTAAATGTTACACACTAACACTCTAAACTAAGATTGTAAACATGCTAAACATCAGGATGTTATCATACTGAATGTTTGGCACCACTGTGTCTGGCCCCACAGAGCCTCTAGCCAGGCTGTATACTCTTTTGAATGATGGCAGAGTAGAGAAAAAAAATCAGACATCATGTTTTAGATCATCACAAAATGTAAACTCTCTGACATCTGCATTTATATAGCACTTTTCTAGTCTTATCGACCACTCAAAGCGCTTTACAGTACAAGTCACATTCACCCATTTAAACACACATTCACACAGCGCTACTATACGTCAGGGCTTTTTCTATTACACATCATTCAAACACTGCCAGCACAGGGGCAACTCAGGGTCCGGTGTCTTGCCCAGTGAACTGGAGGAGCCACCGACCCTCTTTACCCTCTCTACCACAGCTGCTGTTTACAATCATGTGTTATGCTATGGTGCTATGGGGAATGCTAAAATAATGCAAGACCAAAAATTAGCACAAAGTATAATATATACATTATAATAAATATGTACATTTGTTTGAATGTAAGACCTCAGTATTAAAATGCTGGCCACACTATACTGTATATGTTCATTTGGACCACCAGTGAAAGCAGGGTCTCACTTTCACACCGTATGCTCGTATCTAATCAGCTCCAGCACTTACTGATCAGTGGATTATCAATTCAATGATTTCTTTTTAGAGCTACTACTGCTAAAATGATTATCCACCCACCCCCTGCGAAATGGTCTCCTCCAAGTTATCTTTGTACAGTCTTGCCATTATGTTAGAACTCTGAGGCAGACCATTTGTGTTTGTTTTTTTGGAGTACATTTACTTGGGCTCATTGATTCCCCATTTACTCTCTGAGCATCCTATTGGTGCCTGGGCCCAGTTAGTTTTGCTGACTGCATTTTCCTAAGGGGCAGGTGGTCTGTCCAAGCCTCTTTGTACAGACGTGGTGTTGGGGGGGGGGGGTTGCTAGGCTTTCAACATCTAATCCAGAGCGAGTCTCTTATCCTGGGACTCTCCAGTTTCACTGCTTTCCTCGTTTATAAATTCCAGAAAGCTTTTGCTGTTAGTTATTAGTAAAACATACTTGTGTGATAGAAATAATTCAATGCAATGCTTGAGTCAATTGTCCTTTCCTCTTCCCCGGAAAAACCTGCTTGGTTATCATCACCCTGTCTACCCCCCACTGCCCCTGCCCCATTGCTGACAAATCCATACAACTATGTGGGGCACAAAGGCTCGGATTTAGCTGTCAGGCCAAAGTGAGGCTGGGCCGGATGGGGGGCAGGGCCAGCATGGAAATTTCTGTTGTTTTTGTCAGAGCACAGATTTCAGACAAATCAAAACAATTGGCACCAGCACCCCTCCGAACCCCCATCCTCCCCCGCCACAACCCACCTGACCGGTGACAAGTCATCACTTTTATGCTGGAAATGTTGCCAGATCAGGGGCGGCCAGCTCGGTGGTGTGGTGGAGAGGCTTGTGTATGCAAGGGGGGGGTGAATTGTTGAAAAAGAGCTGACAGTCTGGATGGGATCTCATTTGATAGGCAAAAATATTTACAGATCTCATGTGAAACGCTGGCGTCAAAGGCTTGGGTGTGTACTTTGTGATGAGGAGGTTTACAGATCAGATGCATTTGCTCATGCAGCTAATCATATCAATCCAAACAAATCTCACAGTGCTTGAGTGAAATACAGTCAATATTCAAACAAATCTTTTTTTTATTATTGACAATCGCACTACCCTGATGACAGGTTTATTGCACAGGGTCAACATACTTGGAATTAATCCCAATTTAGATTTTACGTCATCTTTTCTCAATGAAGAGGAAAAAGGAATAGAGTTTGGCATGTCATCCTCATTCTTGAAATGCCATTTTTTGCTTGAACTTTAAAGTTAAAGTGAGTTTAAAGGGGTACTACAGGGATTTTAATATTGGATTTGCGTTGAGTTACACAATAAAAGATCAATATCAAAGCAGCAGGAGCTTTGGTGTCCTGAAAATTAGTCTTTTAAATTAGGTCAATACTACACAACGCAACATTTTCCATAATGCAACTCAACAACACCTGTAATTATTGGCTTTCAAGTGGTCAAGCCGTGAGCGGGATGCTACTTAACGGCAACATGGGCGGTAATAATGATATTAGTATCTGTGACTATACACCAGAAGGGGTAACAATTTAGCGAGCTAGCAGGCATTTACTGTAACGTTATGAAAGAAATGCATGGGCAAAATGACATGGAGAAAATAGAAGGCTTTTGGGAATATCAACACTTTTAGATATGTACATAACTCCTCTCGAGAATAAACACGATTCCATTTGAAGGCAGCAGTGGACCCCTTCCTGTGCTCTCAATTTCAACTTCATTTAAACCCCGTTCCCCAAGTTTGTAATACAGGCATTCTGTTAAATCTGAAAAAAAGTGACATTTAATCTTGGTGTCAACCCAGATTGAGATGACATCACTATGACATCGTCAAAAGTAATTTTTTTCCCCAAACTTTGAAAAGCTCCCTCCAGGACCACAGAGGACATTATGTGACTGTTATCACAGGCTGACAGAGTACAACTTGTGCGGAGGAAATCAGAATTCTGTGTGTAAAATTGAGGTAATGCAGCCTAATTCTTCAAAATGACAGATGGGTCATTGGCAAAAACCCTGCCGCACAGTCCAGCCGTATCATCCCCAACCATCTGATCGATGTAACCTACTTAATGTGTTCGTTCACCAATCAGATCCTCATGATAATCAGCATGACAGCAGCCACCAGTTTGTTCTTGTGGAAAAAAAGCTTGGGCCTGGCTGGCGAGGAAGCCCAGTGGCAATAGCTCCAGTATGAAAACCAGTGCATCATGGATATAACGAGGCAATCGATCCCAATCATTTTGAACAGAATTAATAGTCTTCTGGGCTATTGGGTGTGAGAGCATTTCACTCGGAGGCATTATATCCAGCGACAGGGAAACATGATTGACACATTGCACTGTGGAGGTTAAGTTGCGTGGTTCAAGGGATAATTTGACATTTTGAGAATCATGCCCATCCACTGTCTCATTAGATGAGACGATTGGTACTACGCTCATGTCTTTCTGGTAAATATGAAGTTACAGCAAGCAGCCAGAAAAGCTCATCTTGTGAAAAGTGACCACTCCTGTCCTTGAGATAGTCTGGTACACAAACCCTCGCAAAAAAAAAGCCTATTCCCAAAAATGTCAATAACACTTAATAACATTAAGGAATTTGTATTAAAATTAAAGAGGCATTCATGTCTAATTTGAAGATGTATTATTTAAATACATAACAGGATTTTTTTTTAATACCAAGTACAACCAAAATTAGCTAATTTAGCAGAATGAATAGTACTATTGATAATCTGAGGTAACTCAAATTCACGCTGTCGGCCTCTGTGTTCCCTGTTAGGTAACAAGAAGCAGAATGGGAGGAGAGGAGGCAGAGGGGGCAATCAATGAGGTCAGTGATTCATGATTTATCATAAAGCAGCAGGCCATTAGTGTCAAACATACTTTGTCACACTGTGTAGAGATTGCATGTATGCATCTACCCGACAGGGTTTGACCTGTCGACTAATGCGAAGTTGTTGGAGGGCTTCATTTGACATTAGTTGAAATGATGCGAGCCAGGGGGCCGCAGGGATGATGTTGGTTATGTCAGATGAAGTCTCGGTATTGGTGACACATTCAAAATGACGCAAACTGGCGCACGAGGAATGCGTGACCCTCTTCAATATTTAGTATCCCAGTGAAATGGCAAAAATGTCATTATTAAAGGAAATAGGTCCAACATTCTGAGAAATGTGGCCAGTGGCATTCTGGCTGTGATTTAGATGAGATATTTGACAAGCTATAGAGCCAACAGCCAGTCAGCTTATCTTAGCAATGAGTTTGGAGCCAGAGGCAACTAGGAAGCCTGCATCTGTCCACCATCACCTCTAAAGTCCAACAATTAATCCGCTTATTTAATCTTATTTGCTTCATCTCCTCCAAAAATCGTAGAGCAAATTTACTTTTGGTGGGCTTCGCGTTTACATTCTGTTTAGACAATTCAGATAGATGAGCTAATTCTTGAACTTTAGAGATGCTGGTATAGTCGGATTATGTTGCTGGTGCACACAGCCTGGCTATAGCTGTTCCTGTGCCAAGGTGTGCTAACTGGCATCTGGCTACAGCTTCATATTGTTGTGTGAGAATGGGAATTTCCCTAAACTTACACTTTAAACATTATACTCTATTACAAGTGTGAAGATGTATTATTTGTAGGCCAAGTTGGGGGGGGGGGGGGGGGGGGGTCAGTGATTCTGCACCTTGAGCTGCACATTGCAATGCTATCATTGAGAGATGGGTCCACGTGCACATGACCTTGAAATGACCCAAAGCCATTCACATAAATCAGCTACTGAGCTGAAGCACATCCACCTGTTCCGTCACCAGAAGAATATGGGGGGGGGGGAATATAGTTCCTTTGCCATGTAACCACGGCAACTCCTCCCTCAAAGTGCAACATCACCAAAGCCCCCACTGCGTGAGACTGAGCAGGAGAGCGTGCGCTGTCTGCCGCGCACCTGGCCTTATTAATAAACCAGCTTGCTCACGTGGTTAGATCAGCCCAGCAGAAAATATTCTGCCACATTAGCACGGTATTTTCGACCGATCCCCCCCCCCCCCCTCTCTCTCATCCGAGACGGGAGGGATGCTGCTGCTGCTACTGCTGCGAGGGATAGAGCTGAGCGCAGTTGGAAAAGCTGTCCCCCCCCGCCCCCTCCCATCCAAAGCTCCTCCTCTGTCGTCGGAGAGCGGAGAGCGGTCACATTTTGTTCAATGAGAGTAAGAGGGGCACCGGAGAGGAGAGGACCCCCCCCCCCAACTCTGAACCTGCTGCTGTGCCGCCTGGCTGCTTCCTCGCCTCGGCCAAAGGTAAGGGCACGGCACGGTCCGCAGCCTCCGCGCGCGTCGTGGAGTCCAGGCTGCTGGACTGCGTCGCGAGCGGGCTGCCCGTGCGCCGGCACCGACGCGAAAGGGCGACGGCGTTACTGAAGGGCAGACAGGGGAGGCGGGGTAGAGTGGTCATCGCAGCCGGCGTCTGTCTGCGAGACGCCGAGCGCAAAAGGCGGCGGGCTGTGCATCACCGAGAAGTCGAAACGGGACAGGACGTGCGTTTTGGTTTTTCCGCCCGCTTCCACCCGAACGGCGGCGACGTTGCGTCTATACCGGGGGGTTTTTCTCTCCCCCCCCACCGAGTGCAGCCCCGAGTGGTGTCCGTAAACCGTCGGCCTTCACATCTCGTCCCAATTCCCTCCAGGTAAAAGCAGGCACATTTCACGTTTTCACCGCGAGTCTCCTGTCCAACATCTCGCGGCCAAATCGGCATCACACCCGAGTCGTCTAACCCAGGCCGGTCTCCAAGTTTCGATTCATCGTTCATCTCGAAAGTGTAAATACGCTGGAGTTGACGCCACTGGATACATTTCATAGTATGGCGCTGTTGTGAGTCTATTCATGTCATTCTGTCCAATGACGGCACATCTCAGCCAAATTAAGACGATGAGGGGAATCCATCAGCAGATTAAAGATAAAGGAATTCTGTTTTCAATGTTTGATGATACAGAGATTTACTTCTGTATGCTGAGAGAGAATGACATGGTTTTAAAACAGTTTATATATATATATATATATACACACACACACATATATATATATATATATATATATATATATATATATATATATATATATATATATATATATATATATATATATATACTCATACACATATATAAGCAGTGGTCAGGAGTGGATTATTCCTGATTTATAGCCAACTCTTCTGCAGCTACACTCATGTTGTTAACTTGTTAGTTTTTTTTCTCATCTATTTAAATAAATATCATGAATCATTTATATGTCCATTACGAATTCAGTTTGCAATGTAATAAAAAAAAGCAGCAAATGCTAATATTTTAAATTTGTTTAAATGTAATGTATTATGTGACAGATGGAATTCATCAAAGCTGAATAGCGAATCACTTATTTAATATTTTTTTTCTCTTTTACCTTTCCAGTGTTTAAACAATAAACATTGTGTAGTCAATATCTAAACCATGATTGTTGACTTTGTTTGCTGACTCAATAATATCATTTTCCTAATGCATTCTTTTGACATTTGCCAGCAGAGGCTAATATGAAGACACCATTTGGCAAACCAGACCCTGGAAAGCACCTACAATCCTTTCAACTCATTTGAAACTGAAGACGGCACCATGCGTTGTCTCCAGTGAAACCTTCATCCCCACTCTCCTCTCTTCCTATCTAGCCACTGAGAGTGAGGACATCGCCAGCTGCATAAAGATGGCTTCAGATAAACCCTGCATGGATACACTTGAGCGACGGCCCATATTGGGTGCTGCCTGTAAGCGGCAGGGTCACCGGTGTGTGCGGAAAAAGCTGAGGCCCATACGAATCTTGGGGTTCATCTTCAGCCTGGTGGCCCTAAGTGCTGTCTCCTTCAGTGCCTTGACCAGGAGCTCAGGTGGTCTTAGTGAGCCAGTGCTCCAACAGGAGAGTCTCCGCCTGTCGGCCCCCCACCGGACTCTACTTTTCACCCAACATCAGACGGACCCCAACGTCTCAGCTGACATACCAATAGCCATGATGTCGACAGCAAATAGCAACGACAGCCAGGGGGATTACCCACCGGACCTCTTCACCCTTGCGGAGAGGCGCCAAGGGGCAGTGGCCCTCCACATGTTTGGCATGATCTACATGTTCATTGCCTTAGCCATAGTGTGTGACGAGTTTTTCGTCCCAGCGCTCACAGTCATCACAGAGAAGCTGACCATTTCGGATGACGTGGCAGGTGCCACCTTCATGGCAGCAGGCGGCTCGGCTCCAGAACTTTTCACCTCCATCATCGGTGTCTTCATCTCACACAGCAACGTGGGCATCGGGACCATCGTGGGCTCGGCCGTCTTCAATATTCTCTTTGTCATTGGGATGTGCGCCATCTTCTCCAAGGAGATCCTCAACTTAACATGGTGGCCGCTCTTCCGCGATGTCTCCTTCTACATCCTGGATCTGATCATGCTAATCATCTTCTTCCTGGATAACATCATCTGCATATGGGAAAGTATCACGCTGCTCTCGGCCTACGCCGCCTACGTGATCTTCATGAAGTGCAACAGCAAAGTCGAGGGCTTCGTCAAAAATTGCATGAGCAAGAATCAAGTGGTAGAAGTAGCGGTGCAGCCCAAGGTGAGTTGGCTTCTAGATCCGTATTATTATCTTTTAGTTTTGTTCCTCCCACCTCCCTCCACCACCATCTCCTCTTAAAATACAATTTAACAGGAAATGTCAGAATATGTGGAAGTTACAGTCGGTGTACAGTAAAGTGGTTAACTATTTTGCCTGATAGAAATGACCTTCAATGTCTCCTCTGGCACAAACACACACACACACACACACACACAGACACACACGCACAAACACACACACACACACACACACACACACACACACACACATCATTGTACACATTTAATTTGCTATTCTAATGAAGTCAGGCTTGCTGTGATAATTGTTTCAGTTGAGCCAACAAAATGAAACCAGTCTGTTAGTGGATTCATGCTTTCAATTCCACAGTTGCTTTTTTTTTTTCCTCAGCAACCAAATTGCTATTTTCAAATGAAATTGGTTTCTCACAAATGTCCTGGACTCCTATACGATTCAATATACAACAGCTGATGCCAAACATATGGTTTATGAGACTGGCCCGTGTCATACATGTTCATTACCTCAGGAAAATAATAGAAATTCTCACTCACTTTTTTACGGCTTACCCGACTATTGTGCATTAATATGGTTGAAGCAGCGGTGCACAGCGCTGACATACAGTATTCCACTGTGGGATTAATAAAACAGTCAAATGTGTAATTCTGGGTTAAGCTCTACAAATTGTGTCCCGATCTGACAAACAAATCCCTCGGAAAATCTCGGGAGCTATTTCTTCCCCAGTTAAAGATTTCCCACATAAATGCTGTATTTAAATAGTTGCGTAAACGTGTAAACCCCATTTAGCTTGATGAATGTAATCAATTTAAGGTTTGCTGCGGGCGGCTTGTTTGTCCCATGCTCTTTATTCTCAGAGGAGGTTCCTATACAGACATTCAATGCGATACTTTACTGTTTACTCAATAGCATAAACAGCAGAAATCATTGCATTACTCCACATAACATTCGCCCCCTCAATGACACTTGAGGGCAAAAGACGCTGCGGTGCAATTTGATACCGGTGTAGAGATTATCCGGACGGATTTAGATATCTTTGTGACATGAGATGGAAATTACATTTTGAGAAAGTTATATTGTAAGGCCTTCATTAAAGCAGGATTTATTTTAAGTACATAAAGGATATTTAAGGCAGGTTACACAATGTGGAGAGAGAAACTCTCGAAGAAGCCAACAGCGCCGTTTGCTATTCAGTGTGTAAACCGAAATGCTGTAAATAATCACGCCACTCACTTTTTTAAAGAGCATGAAAGCATTTCTTTTTTTTCTGTCTGTCCTATTTGTGCTGCATTACTTTGATTTAGAGCTAATGTGCAAGAAAAGAGTGAGAAGTGAGGTGCACAGGCTGAGTGCCAGAGAAGACTCAGGTGACCTTGAGGTGCAATGGATTATGGGTACTTTGGCCAAGAGAGAGAGAGAGAGAGAGAGAGAGAGAGTGTAAGTGCGAGTGTGTGTGTGTGTGTGTGTGTGTGTGTGTGTGTGTGTGTGTGTGTGTGTGTGTGAGGGACAAACTTTTCATGGGGGGAAAAACAGTGCAAGACAGTTGAATCGATCAAACCCTGCAGTCATGTCTCATCTCCCACACCGTTTAAAGCAGATCTAGAGTCTCCGCTCTCATATATTGTGTGTAACACTCCCACAGCTGCACCTCTCAGCAGCCTGCTTTGAGAAACACACACAACATCAACTACTTCAAATTAATGAATTAATTGGGGGCAAATTTAGTCCAAAGCTGTAATTTCACCACACGCTGCCTGTTAACCTCTTTTCAGTTTGTAGTCTACGGGGTCTCCGGGGTTAATAAAACTAGAAAGGCACAAATATTATTAGAATATGATCATCCAAACACTTTGGGGACGTGTGTATTTCAAGACCAAGTGTGTTATTTTGAGATTTAATTGGCAATTTACAGGCATGTGTGTGTTTCATACATGAGCAGTGGAGAATAAGACGGGAGGGCAAGGACAAGGAGGAGTGAGCTCACTCATGAGATTGCCCTATACAATCTAGGATCTGCTTAGATTTGAGGAAAAGAACATTTTTGTATTCCCATTTTTAGCTCGCAATCAATACTATAATAATTCATATCTGTAATGCAGCTTTCAAAAAGCCTTTGTTAGATCCTCAGGCATGTGAGTTCCACAACAAAGGCCTGGTCGCCTTCAGTGAGAAGTCGAGGTTTAGTCGGGGCCCCGCCAGAGTATCTCAGGCGGCGATCAGTCTCATTGGGGGGTGAGCAGATCACAGATCCAGTCAGCAGCCAGACCATTCAAGGCTTTAAAAACAAGCTGTTCAGTCTAAAAATGAAAAGCTCAAACGCACAGGTTACCGGTGAAGGGTTGCGAGGACTGCTGCGATGTGGCCGCCTCGCTCAGAATGAGGCCTTGCTGCGGCAGTCTGGAACAGCTGTAGCCTGTAGATGTTTTGATGAAGTTAATACTTTTAATTCCCTGAAACGTCCCTGGAGTATTGTACGGGTGTAAAGTATTTGCGTTGTCATGACAGCCGTGTGTCATTTTGATGCCATGCCCTTGAAATAAACGCATGATTAAAATGGGCTTCCCAGAGATTACTTTATGCATTACGATATTGGAATGCCCCTGTTGTGCTGCACATTGTACAGGCAGTGAGCAGCAGAGGAGAAGTGGTGTTTCGGTGTCCGGTTATTGCTCGTAGAGGCCATCAACAATTTATGCCACGAAAACGACGTAAAATTAGACTCCCAAGAGTTACCCCGGATTTCCACCGGATGCGGAACGGCTGCGAGACGGCGGCGCAGCGTGTCGGTTGCGTGTTTCGCCGTCCGCCAATCCCCACCGCCTCCGCCACAGTGGTGCGCTGCGGTGCGGCCATGACGTCACGAGGACCCGCGAGATCTCGCGAATTCACGTATGATCGCGCGATATAACAGGGTGTAGTTTCTTTAAAGAGAATCACAAACCAACAAGTTATTTCCATCATGAAGGATTTGGTGATTTTGGACTTGAATAATCAGCATCTCCTCATCCATGGTGTCAACGGGGTGAACTGGTCGGTGAAAACCTCTGACCTGTTGACTTCAGGGCTGTCTCCGCCCATTATGACGTTTTCAAGGTGTAGCGCAGGGGAATATGATCCGCCGTGAGCACGGTGTATTTTATTTTGACGGTTAAAGTATGTTTTATTTTTGTTTCTGTGCTCGACTTCCTGCCCCGCGCAACCTGTTTTGTGCTGAATTGCAGCGTGTGTGCTCCGGCGTCGGAGCTGTGACGGAGCCGTGCGGAGTCAGTGGAAATACACACATTGACTTAAATTGACACCTATCGGCTCCGTCGCCGTTTCGCAGCCGTTCCGCATCCAGTGGAAATCAGGGGTAACACTGACAGACAGATGTGTGATGTTCTGCATTCATTCTCCAAGTCATCAGTCAATTTTGTACTGTCTGCGACCGCTCCCCTTCATCTCATTGCATTACTGCTGCTGTTCTCTCTGTCTGGAACGTTTCTTTGGTGTAGCTTGTGTGAAAGCGTTTCTCTCATCTCCTAGAAAATAATTCCTTTGCTCCCAGACAGGGCATTAAATGGTGTTTGCTCTTCGCTCACTCGACATATCAGAAGTGTCATGGATTTTTTTTCTCTCTCAGTACAGTACAAAGACAAATCAAATCTCGGTTGCACACAGTTGATGCTGGTCTCTTTTACAGCCATTGTTATTTTAGCAGTTCAACGGTCAACCTCATCAATCAAAAGAAATCTGCAATAATCTCTCAATCCACTTATCACAACCTTAAATGCTCCACGACGCTAAGCATTTAACAATGACTTGGAATAACAGCAAAAGAAGAATAAAGTTTGGAGAGTGAAAGAATGTGGAATGTTTATTGGTCTTTCCGTGCTCGAAGCTTGGATGTAGAAATACACCTGGAATCCCCATGAAATCTATTATCACTAAATATTTATGACTGATGGTGACAACTTTAGAAAAATAAGCTCTATATTACACTTAAGCCTTCATTAATTGTTTTTTTTAGGGCAACGATCCAACTTTAAATACAATGATGACATATTATCACCTTTGTTTCAAAATTATTTTGCTCCCTAAATTGCAATGTGAAACCATGACTAACCGAATCAAATTTTTACAATGTAACAAAGACTTCATGAACCTTCGTATCTTGGTGCAGACTTACACTTACAATTCGAAGAACCAGAGCAAAGAGCTGAAAGACGCTAAAGCGGTCTGTAGAGCCGTGGAGAACTACAAAGGATAATAGCTTAACCTTTGAGGACTTCACATCTCAAATAGAGAAGAAAAAATCAAAGTGTAACGCAAAAATCCAACCTTATAGCTTCGTAACTCAGTTTAACGTACAGTAATGGGATCATGTAATCCTGTTTCACTTCGGTTGATGCGAGTGCACGATGCGATTTCCTCTGTTCATCTTTGACCTAAACAGATGTGGGATGGAAGTTTTATCTCTTCATTGTGGCCTGATTGGTGGCTAATACCTTTGTTGACCTAATGAGTGCTTAGCTGCTGGTTAATCTTAAAACAAGGGCACTCTGCTTTAGCCCAGTGAGGTAGGACGCCACCTCTGCCATCCTAATGAGACACGGTCCTGCATTTACTTTAAATGTTCCTTCCTGTTAAAATCATCGCCTTTTTTATTTTTTTTTTAAGATAAACACTTTAGTTTTTTCAAAAAAATCTATTTAAACACACTTACAAGCCAGAAATGACACAAAATGAAATGAAAATTGAAATGAAAATACTGGTTGTACACTGACCTCCAACAATAAGGCAACACAAGTGTCTTGTCTAGAAAAAAAAAAAATAACATGAACACATTGCAGTGTAATATGATCTAATACAATATATCTGCAACAAATAACATTGTTGAAACTTTAGATATTACGTTTTTATTGGGTAATTTTTGTGGCTATACGCTATACTATTTCTGTTGTGTTTGCTTGCAGCACACATACTGTATATTATACCCAGCATCTTGGCCACGTGAGCTATTTCGTAAGGTCAAAGATGGCCTTTCTTTACAATATCGCTGCCTTGATTTGTTGCACGTTCTGGTACAGTTAAGCCTCTTACTCTGTTAGGCGACTCACGCCCATGCACAGAGGCCTGATTGGTGATCACCGGGTCATCCTGTGCGTGCAGAGGGGCCAGAAAAGGTCACCCGGTGCGTGATGCCCTTTATGTCCCCATCTGAGTGCGCACATCTCACACCCGCAGTGAATCCTCACTGTACAGGCTGTAGAGACACTGCTCAAGGTCACAGAGGAGCAAGGGCTTCCTCACAAGCTTGAACGATCCTGGCAGCACAAGATGGAGGAGCATGAATATCTCTTTCTCCGATTCAACCATTTTTCCACTGAAGAAGCAACAAACGTGTTTGTACTAGAGTTGGCTTTGCCTGCTGACGGCGTTCCATTTTCCCAACCATTTGTCCTACACCATTTTTTACCCATACAAAAATAATGGCCCAGTCAGCCATGCCAATCAATTCTGGCATCTTTAACACACTCCAAAGTAGGGGTGGGTGATCTGGCCAAAAGATCACATCCCAATCTTTTGGGATGGATCACAATCCACTATCTGAATAACGATCTTTCTCACTGTCTAGGTTATCCCCTCCTATTTCCTTTTGTCAGAAAAAGAAAAGTAACAATAACATGTATTTTAAAAATAACAGATCGGGTCTTTGGCTAGGACCAGCAGAAGCAGAGGGTACTTTCACTTTCACTTTCACTAAATGCTTCTTCAGATCGCTCGTGCTACCGACTTTAATTGCAAAACATTTGTTACTCTTGTGGTAAGGAGCTTTGTCTCTTTCGACTGGTTCACACTGCTGTCACCACACGGAGCAGCCGGTCTGTCTCTGGGTCTCACCATGCTGCCTGTCAGGTTGGGCAGTGAGAGCTGGGCATGCCCCCTGCATCGGGCAAGCTCCGAGACACAGACACACAGCGCTCAGGATTGGGGAAGATTTATCATAGACCAATACGTTTTTTTATTCAACACTGTTAGCAGCGCCAAATATTATAATATATATATAATAAAAAATGAATATCAGTTGGTTGCAATGAATGCACGTGCAGTTTTCTGTAACCAGAGCAACTTCCCTGCGATCTGTACAATTCCTCTGAAAAGCAGATCATATGCCAAGTTATGTTATAAAATGGTCAGATCGCACACCCCTACTCCACAGTGAAAAGTATTTTTTCCCCTGTTCTTCACACAACCCTTGTTACAGATTTTATCACTTAGAAAACCTTGTGGATGTTTTAAAGAGGTCAGGTCTGACATGGCATGAGGTCAGATTTATTAGGCGTTGCATTGCAGGCTTGCTCTGGCTCTGCACGGCATTAGAAGGGTCTTTCATCATCTGCACCCCCCCCCCCCCCTCCTCCTCAAGGCCACCTCTCCAGGCCGGCCCTTGCTTATCTTGTTATCTGGTGGCCTCTCATTGTTTGGCTGATGGACTGACTGGCTGTTTTTGAGAATACGGCCTCAGACAGATCAGATTAGCCAGCACTTTGTGCACTGTGGCTTTATGTAAGACAGAGGAGTGACACCCCCCCCCCCCACCCCCTCGCTCTAATCGTCGTGAAATACCAAAAATCTGTGTTTGTCAGTCATGATAATGAAGTAAGCTTCTTAAAAAAAAGAGCAGAGCCACATCTGACAACACATCGAACAAGTCGTAGCTGAACAGTTGCTATCACAATGCACAATTGAACCAGAAATTACAGCTGAGTGTGTGACGTCTGTAATAGATTGAGCGAATGGAGTGATTGATAAGTAATAGTAAAAAAAGAAAGTGAATCGACAGAGGAAAAAGTCTCAGTTACTTTTGCAAATTAGAGTCTTGAAGTAAGATTCTGCGTCCAACCACAATGTTGGATTTCTGCTATCATCAACGCTATATAAGCCGGTGTGTGTATCGAGGCAGATGTTGGTTCTGCTGAGTTGGAAGGTGGGACCTCTGATGCATTACCAGGCTATAAATAGCGTCACGGAGGCGAGATCTTCCATCAGGATGCACTTCAAAGATCGGTTACAAAGCTGATTCTGTGCAGGGAGCCGACCATTTGTGTTTCTTCCCTTGTGGATTTGTACACTCGAGCACCAGCGCTGATGCTGTGTACACCTTCTGTTCTCACATAAAAACAGTTGCTGCGGGGCTGATGCCCCTTTTAACTTTTTATCTGGCCCAATCCAAGTGAACTCCCACCTCCATAAACTGTGATATCAGGCTGCGCTGCACATGCTACCAGTTTATTTTGGTTGCTGGTGACGTATCCATGGGACTTATCTTAGTTCTTAGACTAACTAAGCTCCTCCCCATATCATGTGTTCCAGATTTTCGTCTTTGTGCTTGAATGGATAGAAATTGGCAGTTGTAAAGCAAAATTGTAGGAAATAATGATTTATAGTTGTAAAAGGAATTCGAGCATGTAGAAGCTGTGAGCTACTAGGATTAGATGTCTCCTGTGTGGTATGTGTCATCTTCCTTTATTTGTAGTCCTATGAAAGCATGATTAATGTTAATGTTAATTAATGTTTGTATCCGTTTTTGAAAGAAGAGTTGTAGAGGTGACTACAGGAGCAGAAAGCAGAGGAAAATAAGTTTACCGATGGTTTGATGCCTTACGTTCAATTGTGAAAAAGCTAAGCTGAACTGTCTTTATTTATGTGTATGGGCACTGGTGTAGTTTAACGGTTATATGCACACACCTTTGCAAACAGGTACAGTATATAGTGTACCTGCCCACAGACAGAGAGACAAACGGTCTTTGTGGAGCTTGAGCTCGGCCAGTGACAACAGAGACAGGGTCCGATGGTTTAAAAATAGAAAGCCTGCGACTTTGATCTCACCATGACGATGAGGAGTCCAAGTTTTATCATCCAGTTCCAGGTGTGACTCCTCGTCCAAAGAGGGTGGAGAGGTGAGAGCGCTGTGCTGTCATGCCAATAAATTAGTTTTCATGTTTCAGAGGTTTGACGAGTCAACTGAGATAGAGGTATTGTGTCGAGTTTTAGAAATCCAGAGCGGAGGGGAGGGGGTTGAGCCAGAGTTGCTTCTTTCACCGTCTTTCTTCTTCTTTTTTTTCTACAATTATGCCGCGTGCTCTCCTGACGGTGTCGTCGTTCCTCGGCAACGCCCCTGCTTTTGTCCAAGTGTAATTTAATTGCATTCATTCGTAACAATTGCACAAATGAAGTTCTCATTTGCATCATAGTTGCTGATGGCTGCTTTTCTTTTTATATCGTCTTCAATTGTCTGTTGTTCTATTAGGCTTCCCCTCTTCATTCTTACAGAGTGCACCGTGGCTCTTCACTGCCTCCCCCAGTGTTGTTAGTGATTTAAAGGTCACCCCGTCTCTTGTTTCATATTAATGTGTAATTATCAAAAGCACAATGAAGTCTGCATTGAAAATGAAAAAAAGATCATTGTACATGCAAATTAGATTCGTTGTGAGTTGGCCCACTTCAGAGATGTTTACAAAACATAAATAGATGTGGATATGCGCCTCTCCACAGAAATGTCAGTCATTCATTCCTGATATCATTTTGTACTCTCTTCAACAAGTCTGCTCTTTATTTATTCATTTATTTTTGTCTTTATGTCCTACAGCCTTTTGCCTTAAAATGAACTTTAAATGTCTGTTTGTCTCCGGTCACACTGAACCAAGTCTTCGCTCTTGGTGCAGCACCATGGACAGCACCTCCTCAGCCCCACTGGCTATTCCATTTCTTTTCTGTCAAGCTCAACCTCAGCCCATTCTCTAATGCAGGGGTGTCAAACTCAGATACACAGTGGGCCAAAATTAAAAACTGCGATAAAGTCGCGGGCCAGATTTCATATTAATTGAAAAAAAAGCATGTTTTCCCTTCTTTCTAGATATAATAATGCACCTTTTCATATGGGAACAGACTTAAGTTTTACTTAAACACTGAATCTGGAACAAGCAAAGCTTAATACTATAAACACCTGAGAAATCAATTTCAAATAAAGGACGTCAGTGGCATTCATTTCTTTCTTCTTTTTTTTTCATCTGTAGCCTTTTCGGTTAATTTTCAATGGAATCATTTTTTCACAGGCCAACAACAACAAAAATAATAATAACAATGATGATAATTTCCTTCAATGAAAATACAACCATTCAAGTCCATGCCCTGGAGTAGCAAGGTTGGTGCGCTTTCTACGTCAACTGCAAACATATTACTGAGCAGTTCAAATCTACATTTCTGTGCTTCAAAGTCGGCAAATCGCCGTGTAAACTCAGTACTGAGTACTGAGTTTTTCAGCAAACTGTGCACTTGGGAACACGGCGGTAGAAATCTGCGTTCTTATGGTTTGGCAGCACGCAAAATGGCCCAGGTTTCCTTGCAGGGTGTCTGACATCTGCCCGAGGTGACTGGTAGCATGAGGTTGCGAATGAATGAAAACAGAGGAGGGGATGCCTGCGGGTCTTGATGCTCCAAGGCACTAGCAGAGCATTCTGGGATTTGTACTATTAGCGGTGCATGTGTTACCGGCGGGCCCGCTCAAATAGAAATTTGATATTATCTCGCGGGCCAAATATAATTATAGATTACAGATTTGGCCCGCGGGCCAGAGTTTGACATCCCTGCTCTAATGCATTGTTGTTAAATGTGGTAGTGTCAATTTTCACCATTGTTCTCCAAGGCAAGGTCTAGCCATAATACCTTGGGAATAGCTCAAGAAAAATAAGTCAAAGCGAGCTGGTGAAGCAGCAGTGAGACTAATGTTTTCTGCTCTAGGTAGATGACCCTTTCAAATCCTCGTTGTCAGTCCATCTTTGGATTTTTTTTTTGCTTTCTTCGGTATTTTGTCATGTGGATGAGTCATGATTGGCTGACCATTACATAAACGGTTGGTTAAAAGAGAGTTTTGGGCCGAGTCGTCCCTGCAAGTGGAGGGTGGTTTACTCAAATATATTAAGCAAAGCGATGTTCCGGTTTAGATAACAGTATCGGAAATGTGAGCTGTTTTTCAGACAGGGTACCTTCATCTAGCACTTGGGAACTACATGGCAGAGAAAGCCACTTTTGGATGTGGCCCAGACAGCTTGAACGGATCTGGCTCCAGCTGTAACTACTGTCTTCAATGGAGGCCATTTATATTTGATTTGTACATTGTTTAGACCTGAGGGTAGTTTTAGATCATCAGATATGATATGAACTTATGTGGTCTGAGGGTCCTGGGCATGCTTTTTACCTAATCCTTGGACTGAAATGTGATTACTTTCACACATATTTCCCTCATTTAATTAAATCATAGGCTCAGTGTTATGAAGTTTAAGGCATACATACATCCAGATTTAGTCTTGCTGGCGCCTAATGCAAAGAAATTCTTGTTGTTGGGTTTTTTTTCGGGAGAAGGGAGAGCCTGAAGGTGAAATGTTGAGGCTTGCAAGAAACTGAAAGCCTTATCGATCATGGGCTATTTTTGAAGGAGGGGTCAAATTAGCTAATGTAGCTGCACTGTAAAAGCATCATGTGAAGGGCACCGAGATCTCTATCTCGTGGGTGTATGGAATGACATACAGCCCAGCAAGATGGAAACGGTGAATATTGTTTGATGCGCCCGAAGGCTGGCAGGCCTTACAAACATAACTCCTTACAGCTGACCTTCGCATCAGCTCTGAGAGTGTGGTTCGAAACCCGTAATTTGCGAAATCCACGGCACTGACGTCATCGTGTGTAGATCTCGCAGCTGCAGACTGACCCAAACAACACGCAGATAACCACGGAGAATTCAAAAAACAAATCTAAGGGAGGAGGTCTTCAAATAGAAGTGATTGCAATCAGGCTGTCTCAAATGAGCTAATTAGAAAATGCTCTGTGGCTACTGAGTGAATCTGCTGAATGCCCCCCCCCCCCCCCTCTGTTCTCATCTGAGCGTGTTAGTACTTGTTATGTCACTGGTGATGAGAATGAGGCATGAGGCATGAGGCCCCCCTCAACCCAACCCCATCGCCACTCAGGCCCAAGGTTACCTGCAAGGGCTCTATCACCATATAACCCTGTCTGTACTAAACGTCACAGGCCAACCTGACAAACCAGAAGGAAGCTTCCACCTCCGGCTTCTTTCCACGATAAGGTTTGTGTGTGTGTGTGTGGGTGTGTGTGTGAGGAACTATAAAGGGATAGTAGCTGCCTTGATGGGAAAATTTACGTCAAAACAGCCATCTCCTGGCTCCTTATTAATATTCAATCAAACATTAACTGCAAAACTAAGTATAGGACCAATTGTCTATTCATTCAATAGAGCGCTTACAAATGCACTTTTTGCTCCTGTTTGGGTAATGGTTGCTAAAATCTAAGTATGTTTGGGAGCCCTCAGGTCTGGACCTGAATGACGGACTGGCATCAGACACTTGCCTTTCTGACACAGCAGGTCCTTGTGGTGCAGAGTGAGCTTGATGCAGCAGTACTCTATTGTGATTTCGGTTCACATTGGTGGACGATTTTAATATAAATACAGCCAGGTGCGTCTACCTTTCAGCTTCTGCCATGGTGGCTCTGCTTTTCTTGTCCAAGCTGGCTACTGAGCCTCGCATTTCTGACTTTGTCTGTGTGTGTACAGAGCTGGTCTTTCACCAAATGTTATAAAATGTGAAGTTCTTCATAACATCTCCTGTGCATTGATAAAAATCAATCTCATGGTTTTTTTGCCGGACTAAACAAGAAGGTTACAGAAAATACAGAGAAATTTGGAAAGGCTGCAGCACAGACATGTTATCTCTGCGACCGATACCTGGGAAAAAAGCAGGGGCTTCCCAACTGCCTCAGGGCAACTAGATTTGGACCGCTATCAACAATTGAGTTTGGTCTGGTTGTCACTGCTGAGGAAGCCCTTCTCTCTGCAAAATAAAAGGTGTCTCCGCCTCAGGAAATGGCAGCACAATAGGACCAGTGCTGATACGTCGAAACCTGAAACAAAGACAAAATGTACATTTCTCTCAGGACACGCAGACAAACGGGTGAGGGCAGCTAAATAAAAATCTGGGGCAGGGTGTGCTGCAGTTGGAGCACGTTGGACAGGGTGCAGAATGTAATTTCAGAAACTTTCCTTCAACGTCTGCTACAATATCAACAACATAGAACCAGGCCTTTTTTTCTTGTTATCCACATCTGCCGACCGAAAACCAGCTCAGCTCTCTGACCAACTGCAGGCTTGATCATTATGCCCTTCATGTATTGCTCTGCTAAAACATTCTGATAAATGATGATTATTGTTGTTGTTATCATTATTAGTAACTCAAGATTCAGTAACACACACAAAAAAAGAATCCACTGTAATACAATAAGCACTGCAAGTCACATGTAGCACTGACAGGGAAAAGTACTGGGTGCCGGTTCAAACTCCTTGTTGGGTGATTACAGTCACTTGCAAAAATGACACAGCAGTTTTTCTTCTCTGATTTGTCTCCCAAAAGCCTGCGTCTGATTGGTTCACTGGAGGAGGGAGTAAGAGGAAGCAATTTTGGCTTAGTCCTGATGAGCGCTGCCTTGTGGGAAATCAGTGTCGTGGCAGCTCCTGTAATTAGTTCTGCTTGTTAGAAAAATGAAGGGGTTACTAATTAGCAAGTGGATGGCTTCTTGACTTGTTGTGCATCTTCTCCCTCCTTTCCTAGAAGAACATCATTATCGTCTCCCGGAGAAAACGGAAAAGAGAGGGAGGGAGGGAGGGAGGGGGAGAGAGAGAGAGAGAGAGATGCTGCTTAGTCGTGCTGCTCAACAGTTTTGCTCGAACACGATGAATCTAGATGGACAAATCTCGAAGGGTGTTCTGTCATGCTCTGACAGACATTCTGCCTACTGTAAGCACGTGCAGGTAAACGCCTGGAGCTGTGCAAGATTTCACTTTCCGAGTTTGCGTAACAAGCCAGGCAGTGTGGTCTTGACAGTTCCTCGCATACGTGGGCTGACAGATGCTTATGTTTGAATGCGAGAGCATTTGTCACATGAGAAATGTCAGATCTACTGTCACGTGGCTTCTTTTTTTTTCCACAACAAGCCTGTCTATCTACATTCATCTCCACATGACCTTGCGTCAACCTTTAAGATACATTTTAAAGGGTACAGAAGTTGTCATTTGATTTTAACAGTTCGATTTGTTCTATAAAAAAAAAAGACAAATTTAAAAGTCTACATTCAAAACATATTTAGAGCGGGGCTTGACTCAAAGCTTAATCAATAAGTTTCCACCTTCCTCTAGCTTAGAGGCCAGAGGAAGGAGAAAATGGCTACTGTGGCATGAATCAGGCCAAAGGTAACAAAAATCCACCCACCAGCACATCGAAAGTTCATTAATTAACACATAGTATATGTTAAAATGACATTAACCATTTTACAGGAGGTTATAGACTATCTTTACTTGATTGGATGACCTTTATGCCCCCCCCCCCCATTTCATTCTTAATGCTAAACTAAATGCATGTCATCCCAGCAGTAGCTTTGCGTTTAGCGTCCAGACATGGCAGTGTTATTACTTTTTCCTCATGTAACATTTGAAATGAAAGCATGTAAACTAATCTGATGCTGTTGGGGACTTTTTTGGGGAGACTTGTAATTTCCAGAGCATTAAATCATGTTGTGCACAGAAATGGAAATTGGACCAAGTGTGACAGTTGGAAGCAGTATCTCCAATGATATGGACCCTGCTTTCATTTCATAGCTGCAAACTCAGAAAACAGAGTATCGCTGAAAAAGAAATTAGGTGGAAGTGAAATGGAAAGTGGCTCATTAGATTTATAAAATGTAATGCTGAGCGCCGTTCCTGTATTCTGTAATTTACCTAGGGTATATTAAGGAGTAAATCAAGGATTTGAAGGATCAAACTTGATGGATTTAATCAAACATTGACACACTATAATATGTGTGGGAAAAAATGAAAAAGCTGAAAAAAAAATTCTCCTTACTTATTTGACTTGGATATTAAAAGGAAAATGCAAATCAAATTCCACCAGAAATAGACTCCCTTTTGTGTCCTCTCAGATTTTATATGCGAAGATTTATAATCCTGATTAAAATCCGCTGATGTTCGAAAGTCAGGACTTCCAGCTCTGCCCCCAGCGTTTCAGCAGTGTGCTCAGATCTCTCCAAAAGCCCTCCCCCCTTTTAAGATGTGGGCAATTTGAGTGGTGAAAGCGGAAGTACTTTTGCATGATGTCACACTGTTGGTTGATAATTCCCCGTAACACATCGTCGCATGCATGCGGCTGCAGAGGAACATTTATTTCCCCCTCAGCTGATCCACTTCCAAGAACGATTCTGATGTGACATTATGTAAGAACTGTAAGGCAGAGCAGCCGGAATTAGAGAACGCACAAACTGCCGGGAACATGCTAATCTCCCTGTGTGATTATTAGTCATAATATTAAACGCTGGCTTAATGATCAACCCACAGTGTAATCTCTATCTGGCACATTCACCTGTTCTCCCCGTAACCCCACTGTCTTGCCTTTGAGGATGGTGGTAGGGAACAAATGAAATAGAATAATTATAACTTAGAAGAGTGTGCAGGGAATTTCCCTGTAGATATAAAATAGGGGAAAATTAGGGTTATAGTTGAATAGCTGCGTGGAAAAATCTCTGGATGAGCTCAACTTCTGTTTAATTTGTAGGCCAATGCTGAATTTCAGCTCCAACATTTCTATAATTATTGTGAAGCTATGCGGAGGCATTGCCTAATGCATGATAAATTATTTGCTGTAAACCTGGAGCAGTGGAACATACTGACATTCACTGCTTCAAGGACTGCTGTGGTTTTTTTTCTTTTTTGTTTAAATTAAGCCAGCTTGCAAATAAACGTTCTTTCAAGTTAAGACCAATTTGAATTGATAAGTCAACAGAGCCCAAACAATATTTAATTTTTTTTAAATCCATAAATCTGTTGGGAAGAATGTTAACAGCCACATAAGCTTTCACCTCATTAACTGGAATTAATACTGCACTCACCTTTCCTGTCATCAAGCGATTTGAGATGCGGTGTCATGCAGTGTCATTTAGCATGCAGATGAATCACTTGACAGGCCTGGAGGCTCTGTCTTAAAATTTGTATATTTGGTTAAAATGTGGATGTTTTTTTGAATTTCGTTTGGGCTCTCCCTCCAAGAACACCAGTGCCCCCACAAAAGCTCTTTGTTTGTTCCCTTGTAGTTGACAACAGAGGCCTTTGAGCGAACGTTATCCCGGGAGCACCTTCTCAAGTTTTTGGAGATGAAGTGAGCGCAGTTCAGTCCGACAGTTGGTGAAAGGCTTTTGTTTCAAAAATAGACGAGGGAAAAAAGGCCCACTGAGAACGATGGCAGAAAACTGAGCGTTAAAGAGTCACTTGATGCGGCAAATTCTACTCTGAGGCCAAGTTATCACGTTATTTAACAGCATTAGAGCTGCGAGGCAGTTGCTTAAGAGTACTCTGCACTTATCAAGACACTATGAATTCAAAAAAGACATTTCTGTCATTACAGTAAATATGAAGCTGAGCAAGTCGCCAGTGCTGTGTGGTAAGCTTAGCAGAGCTTCACGTTTAAACGAGAAACAAGTGGAAACGGCTAGAATGCGGCTCTGTCCAAAGACAATGAATTCCATATATCATAAGCCTTAAAAGCTCACTAATTCAGTCAATCAGACTTTATTTGCATAGCATATTTCATGCAAAACAGTGGACAGAGCAAAAGCCATTAAAACAATACAACACTTGATGGCTGTCTTCTGCGAAGAGTTGGTAAATGCAGAGACGAATGCTATTAGTCGGCGGCAGAGCCCTTGAGGGAGAGAGTAGCGCCATCCCCGTTCGCTCCAATGGACCAGGAAAATGGAGCCTCTCAATAGTTCCCGGAAGTGAGCAGCAGCGTGGTTTATGGAACTATTGAATGTTTTTTTCAGGTTGTTTGTCAGATCTGTAGAGAAAACTGCAGATTCTTTGTATTTGAAAGGTTTTTTTCCTTTTGCTACCTCTTCACCATTACTCGACTTTTACAGCTACTAAAATATGCAAGAATTGATATGAGTTGACATCCTTGAGTTAAATTAATGAAATTGAAAAGACGTGCAGTATTTGAGGGGCTGAATTTCAAGGAAATTCAAGTAGACACTAATCCCGCTCAGCTTGTGACTGACACGGCAGGCAGGCGGGCACAGCAGTGGGGAGGAATCTGTCCCACAAGTCTTGTCCACTTACATCACAGTCAGTCATCAGCATCTCCGTAACCGTGCCGTAAAGTCCCTTCCTCATCCTTTCGTCCTTGTCTGTGTGGTTGTGTGTGGTATGCTTCACATCTGTGTCCTGTTTTCTCTTTCTCTCCCACTCCCCACTTTGACTACCTCTTCTCTTTGTGTTGGATGAGAAGGCGAGTCCTGGGGCTCCAGAGGATGACGGCAAGTTGTCGGTAGGTCCTGTCTGACTGACATTCTTCCTGTTCTGCTTCAGTGTTTGCCCTGTTTCTATGTAGATGTAGTAGCGCAACTTGTGTTCCTCCCACCATACTGTGAACAAGACGTGCACCGTTTTTCTCTAACCATCGGAGACTTGTTCTTTTTGGTGACGATTACATTATGTACACAGCATGCAAAAGACAATCAAGGGAGTCCCATGTGAGAATAAGGCTTACGACTCTTCTAATGCTTTTACACTTCCAGAAAAGTACAAGGGTAAATTTACCCGGATTGTAAAGAAAGCCAATAAAACAGAGCAACGGAAAGGAAAATCATCAGGATCACATTGAGAAGCCACATCTCGAGCCCTGCCAGTCCACATTGCCTCCCGCTCTCACCCGTATGGCCCTGTGAATTAGCACCCGGCGGCTCCTGCCTATGCATTACCTGTGGGCAACCAAAGATGAACGCACTCCAAACAGCTGCCGCCTGCAACGGTGCCTTATTACCCACAGTTCTCAAGTCCAGCTTGAACTGCTGGAGTGACCTTGGTTTGGTTGGTTGGTTGGTTTGGGGAACTTGTCAAATGCCACTTTAACTCTGTCAAACTTATTCTTAAGTTTGACAGGGTTGTAGGTTCTGCTTTGGGGTTTTCTGTAAAAGAGGATTAGGGAATCATATTCCAACTAGTTGCATGACTGAAGGTGGTGGAGCATATATGCATGAACGAATGTCGCAGTAACATGAATCCTGCTCGTAATGGAAGAAGCGTTAAGCACAAGTATGTAAAGTAATATGTGTCAAATGAAATGCGCTTACAAAACAGCATAGTTTCCTGCACTTAGCTAAATAAGCTTGGACAAGAAGTAGCTTTTGAGAAGTGCTTAGATTAGATAGAGGGAAGTATTTCGCTTCTTGACAAAATTAAGAACCAGTTACTTGGACGATACTGAAGAGCCCCATCTCAGTCTGCAGAATGTTTGAATCACAGCCTGTTTCTCCTCTCGCAGGCGAGGCCCCGACTGCAGAGGGGGGGGAGTTCCGCCTCCCTGCACAACAGCTTGATGAGGAACAGCATTTTCCAGCTGATGATTCACACATTAGACCCTTTAAGTGAAGGTAAGTCCGTCAAACGGCTCAGAAGAAACAACTCCTCAAATCTCTGGAATGTACAGTACAGATGTTCCTCCTTTCTTTGTCTTTCTCGCTTGAAATGACATGAGTTCTGTTGTCAGATGTGACGTAAACGGAAACATGAAATTCAAAACTCTATTTTTCACCTTGAAGAAACCTTTACTGCAATAAACTGTTTTTTGATCCCGGCCAGTCCAAATGGAAATATTGGCATTTATCCATTTGCACTGTATCCATTTCCCATCATTGTTCCCCTTAAAATCCTGTCTCAACCATCAACATTTAGAAATACTTGCTTAGCCCCCGTGCTGTATGCCAAGACGGAATTGATCCATTTTTAAAAATAGGTCCACACGAGACAAGACAAGCTTAGTGCTGTGTCAGAGCACAGCTGAGGTGGAAGATCATTTTCCTTTAATCCAAGATGAAGGCCCATTAGCTTAGCTAAAGGAAATGTAAAACGGCAGTGTCAGTGCTCGGTGCAGGGGATGAATATGTTAATACGCTAGGGGAGGTGCAGTGTCATCCCACTCTCATCCCACCCTGAAAAAGATGAAGGAAAAGGATAAAAAAAAATCTACGTTAATGGGGTAAAAACTGGCAACATGGGTTTAAGGAGGGTTTGAAGAATTTGTCATTCTTTTTTTTTAGCTTCGGTGAAAGGTCTTTGAATTCGATGTGGAAGGACTATCTCATGATGTGATGAATCCTAATCCTTAAAAATGAATATTAATGTTGAATACTAACACCAGCTTACTGGATGATATCATTTTTTTTTACCCCCTCCTGTTTCCTTATGTTTTCACAGAAATGTATGTTCTGTGTTTCAAAGCATCAGTAATAAACATAAATAGACAACAAAATTCTACACAGGAAAAGGTCCAAAGGCCATTTATAAGCATAAATCTGTGTCAAGTCAGACTCAATATTTCCTCCTCTGGTTGGATGTGATTGCATTAGCAAACATTAGCAGGCATTTCAGCTTTCTCTGAAAAATGACTCCTTGAAACCCAAACCTAGAATGAATCAGCTCCGCAAAGATGAATAAGCCAAGACGGGCCTTAAAGTGCCCATTAACATGCATCAACCAATTGTTGCACACAGAATCCAAGGGCGTCCCATCCAAGTGTATTCATCTCTCCATCTCTGTGATTAAAATGTAAATCATAGCCTGCTGGGGGAATGGATGTCATTATGGCTGGTTGTAAATGTACAGCAGAGGGTTACACATACACCACCCTGCATTTGGTCTTCTTAGGCAAATCCCACATGCACAGAATGAACTGAATGGATTCTGCAATCGAAAGATTGAGGCCACCAGCTTTTTTGTCCGTGTTCTGATCGTAGTCACTAAAATGCATGCAATAATTGATCTACAAATGTGTTTTTTGTAAATGTTGTATTTAATATTTGGATTTAAAAAAAAAAAAAACGGTCAAACAGGCAACATGTTTGCTCCAGTATGAAGACAGTCAAAATGTGAGAATGATAGTTCACATGATTTGACTGATGAGACTTTCTGCAAAATACGGACTGGAAAGGAAATGCGCTGAAACAATGACTCCGGTGTGACACGACGTGACGATTGAATTAATTACCGCAGAGAACAACAGCAACCCCTTCTCGCCCCAGCCTTGGTTTGACTACATTATTTTGATATTTCCATTTCGCACATTGGCAAGTTTTTACCCGCTCCAGTGAACATGTGATGATGCGCTCATCACGTGCCCTAGTCGTTTTAAAGTGTTAAATCATTTCAATGATCGCATTTCTGCACGGGTCCAGTGAAGGTGTGCCAGATTCAGAGATGTGCTACTGTGTTCTATGCACAGTTACCCATGCCATTAATGTAAAGGGGCACTTCGTTGATGAGCTTGCAGCGCGGAGAGAGATAAACAGGTGCACCCATCACAGATGGAGGCTGTGCTGCTCGTCCTTGCATGCTCGTAGGCTTTAAGTGTAGCTCAGCGGGGGCCACGGGGGAGCTGGCCGGGCTACATCCATCCATTTTTCATAGACCGTTTCCCAAAATAAAGTCGGCTTCGCATATGAGCAGAGGTGCTGTAACGTCTGAGGTTGTTTTGAGAGTGCTGGGAAGTGGTTACCGTTCTTCGGAGTGGGGATAGTTAGAGAGGTGTGTGTGTGTGTGTGTGCGTGTGCGTGTGTCATTGTGTTCGTGTTTAAAGGGTTTACCTGGCCTGAGCACTCGTCACTGCTTCATTTACTCCCTTCCTCCTGCATCACTTGATCTATCTTGTGGCCCACCAAAGACACCTTCAAATGTTTACACATTACAGGCCAGCTATAATTAATCCTGCTATGTTGGCTCTTCACCTTGAGTTTGATGAAACACAAGTAGGCTTACAGTAGTTACAGCAAACGTGGCCAGATTGTGGAGAAAAGAAGCATAGAATGTGGACAAGCTTTATTTTCAGGAAAAAACCCTGATCAATGTTTGCGGATGTGTCGGGGGAAACATGTGTGGACGTGTACGTTTGACATTGTGGGAAATAAGATTAGTTGCTTTCCAGCACAGAGTTACTGTCAATCAAAAGATTGATACCCCGCTCCTGTTTACATGTAAACTGTGGGTTAGGACACTGTTACCTTAGATTTGCATACATGATGGAAAAATGCACATGCTGGCTCTGACAGGAGGGAAGAAAATCCAACCACCAGCACATCTAAAGCTCTCTGAAAAACATGTTGTATCTTGTCTGTTTATCTATTATTTATGCATTTATTTTATTCCTTTTTTCTTTTGTTTTACCTTTGGACAGGGCCAGTTTCATTGTTTCCCCCTATTCACACTCTTTATGCTAAGCTAGGCTACCTGTCTCCCAGCCCAGACTTCTTCATCTAACCCTCTGCAAGAAAGCGAATCATCATAATTCTCCAAAAATGTGAAATTATTCCTCCAAATTCAAACGATTCAATAATTTCACAAGCACAAATAAAATGGGCGTCCCGCTCTTTTAATTTCACATTCAATGCAGATTTCTCATCAATGCTCAAATGTACCATATCAAACTAAATATCACCTGGATTTATCTTTTCTCTGTTTCTGTCTTCCTATCTCTCTGTCTTCTACTGTCCCCTCAGAATTTGCTGACTCTGGTGAGTTACTCCTCTAATTTCTGTATCCCCCCCCCAACCCCCAAGCAAAAGAAAAAAAATCTGTTTGTTCTCATTCCAACAGCCTGGAGACAGTTCTCTCGCCCTTCGTGTCCCCTATGTATACTTTTCTCAAGCGCCGTTGTGCTGTATGTCAACTCTGTGGTGTCCATCCCTGCAGACTCCTTCAAATATCGCATTCTCTTCTGTGGATGTACTCTCCCTGGAAACCCTCCGTGACCATTTCTGCATTGTTTTTTTTCCATTACCCCTAATCCTCTCTCTCCTCTTATGAAACTGCCTTTATTTGTGGCTTTGTTTTTGTTGTTCTCTGTGACACAGGTAGTGGCCCAAGATGAGTGGTTTGGGTTTCCCTGTGAACAATGTCCTTCAACTGCCCGTCTTTGGGGGGACTCTTGAAAGTCTTTAACTCTGCAGATATCGAGTCAGGAAGGAGATCTAGCTTTGTGGACTAATTTCCACAACGTTGTGCTGTAGTTGATGAACTGATGTTCTGGGAAGATGGAGACAAGTTTGTCAGCTGTTTTCCCAACCCTCGAGACATCTCCTCCCACAGATTTTCAGGATCTTTGTCAATAAGAGCTTGACAGAATAATTAATGACAACAGAGTGATATCTGTTAGTGATATCTGATAGCCTTTTTTTTTTTTTCAATTAGCTGTTCCCAACAAACTGTTATTGATTGCTCGCTGGGAGAAAAAGCAGATGATTGTTTAGCGTTCATATTTTTTCCAGGAATAACAACTTTCCTGTTCTTTTTAAAGTGATTGTCCTTCAGTTTAATGAGAGACCATTAATCCTGCATGTGGGTTTTTTTGTTGTTTGTTGGCGAGAACATTGTAATGGTCTGTTACAGTTATTTCCAGGAACAAGTGCCCGCATCTCTTTTTCCATCTGTGTGGAGCTACAGACAATGTCGCTCAGGAGTGGCATGAAATATTAAACTATAAAGAGAGATGGGGAGGGAGACGGGCAGGGAGGCTCTCAATCTACTGTCTGAGCCCTGAAACAAACCCCCCTCCTAGAACAGCACTCCGAATTCAGGCTAGGCTCATGCCTTTAGCTCAAACCCCTCAATAAAAATTTTCACCCCAGGTTCTGAACTCTGTGGTGACTCGGTACATATCCAAAATTGAAGTTGACCTCAATATGGAAGAAGATTAAAGCCTGTATATGACTGCAAAACCTTTTAGTAGTGGCAAATTCATGACATACGGGAATATTTAACCATAACCAAATGGTCTTGTTATTGATATCAAATATCTGACAGTCTCCTATTGTTTTTCTTTACATAACATCACTGCTGTGTGACGGTGTTGCGCCGAGCTATACATATGGCGGCAGAGACGAGCGATCTCATCAGATGCTTTCATCATCTCACCGAGATATACTGGAAAGATGGCTCACACTACCAGCGTGGCCATGACCAGCTTTGTTGACGTGAGGTCATTTTTTAGTCAGCAGATGTTGTGCACAAGTCCTCCACGGGGTAAACAGAGAGAAGACAAGGTCATTTGGGACAATCGTGCTGAACCCATGGAGGCAGACATTATGCTTATTGGGTAAACTGGTGAGGCAATAGAGGGTGTGGCAAACTGTTTTAATGTTAGTTTTTGCTGCGGACATGGGAGAAAATATCCCAAAGGGCAGCAAAAGATGATTTTGTGAGCAAATGAGGGGGAAAAAATGGGTAAGTAAGCCTACATTACATTATGGTTTGAGCTTCCTGTCCTATGACTTTCCATTAATGTAATTTAATTTCGTGCTCAAAGTAAATCTATTAATCCCGCCAGCATTTCCAGTTTGCCCCATACTGTTGCTGCCCCCACCGGCAGTGCTGTCTGTGACCCAGGACCCCATCGATTACACGGCTCAATAATGCACTCACTGTTGCTGACCTCCCACCCCTTGTGCAACGCATATACATTTTCCATGAATGTAGAAATATTGACATTTCGCTGTAGGTTTTCAATTATTTCTGTCAATTTACGACTGTTCTTGTAGCATTTTTGCCCAAAAATTACACATGACACCGACACCTCAGCGACATATGTTCGAACCCCTTTGTGAATTTAAAAATAAATGGTATGATACTGGATTTACGAGGTAATTAGACATATAGCCTATAGGCATGTCTGATATTCATGTCTGAATATGGTCAGCCTAAATCTTCTCGCTTGTTTCCAGACTTTATGCTCAGCTAAGCTAATAGGCTGCTGCTTCCAACTTTATATCAAAGGGACATACAGTGTATGAGAGTGGTATGGGCCTTCCATACCACTGTCATACACTGTTTGTCTCAAAATATGAAACGATTCCTTCAATACATATATTTTAATGAACTTAAGGACCCCCTCGTTGAGCAGATATTGCCAATCATTCCCCCCTTAATTTTGTTTTGATGGATAATGGCATTTCCAGTATGTTATGTAACTGTGACCAGCCAACTACACTTAGTAACTCATCATCACTCCAACCGTACTCATACACCATCGCACACACACACACACACACACACAGACACACACACACACACACAAACACACAGAGAAGTCACGTCCCCCTCCAGAGCCCTCTGAGCCACTGTGTCCTGGGTGGGTGAAAGAATCAATGTTAAAAGCCTTTTTTGCCTCAGCACAGACTGTGAAATCGCCTGACACCCCAACCCCCTGCAGACAGACCGGGCATGCACGCACACGCGCTCTCGTATGCGGCTCACCAGAGGTTTAGAGGTCACGCAACAAGGACAAGAGGGACCCTGGTAAACAACAACAACTCCCTCTCTCTGGTCGCAGAGGGCAAACAGGCGACTGTGCGGGCCGGGCGGTGATTGTGTTGTGGGTTAATTGCCCTCCGAGTAGCCCGAGCGAGAGGCCAGCCTCATAGTCATAGTGCACTTCAAACCCAAATCGCCTAATCATATGGGATTGAGGCACTTGTCTGGGAGCGCAGCAGATGAGCAAGACACTCTACAACGGGATGTGTTTTTGCCTCATCAGACTGTGCGTTCGGGGCCGGCAAGCCACGCATTTTGGCATGAGATTCGCACCGTAATCTTTTCACATGGGAGTGGAGTGGTGGCCCACTGTTGGCCAGAGCTGGATGATAGTGCATGTGGGCTTATACAGTACTTGTATTGCACACCTACCCCATACACCGAACCCTTGCTTAAGAAAGACAGTGACCTAGATTACCAAAATGAAAAAGGTTCATTTGCTGAAGAAGAAGAAAGCACAGAGTCACAGCACATTAACATAGGAGCTGAGAGGCAGGAAGGAGAGAGCTTGCCCATTTAAAACAGTTCAATATTTCATAACGTGGGTTTCGAACATGGTGTTTGCAATGACGGAAGAGCTAAAATTAATCTTGTAAATTATTCCAAGGCATTTTTCTAGGGACTACTTCTTTGGTCGTCCAAAATAAAAGAGATCACAGGGAGGTCTGTGGATTATTCAGAGAATTTTGGGCGTTGCGTTTTTTGTTTTTCATAGTTTGAGCAACACAAACAAGATTTCCTTCACCTCCACTGTTTTGAGAAGGCAAAGGAAGAAGCAGAAATCTCAGAGCCAGATATCTCAAAACATGGACAAAGGAAAAAGAAAATGGCAGTGATATTAATAGTAATGTAAAAATGTCACTTGAGCTATTGGTGAAAAAACCTGGAAAGAGAAGGGCTAAAAGCAGAAGTTGCCTTTCGAAAAAACAGGCGGAGCGGCTCCCGAGCTGTGAGCCACTTTTCCACGACAAAGTGCAGTGCGGGTGGTAGACTGGTGTTGGTCCCGTGTCATCTGTGCCTTTTGCGGCAGGGTTTGAATTCCCGGCTAATTCATCATGCAGATGTGCTGACTGTCTATTTACTGTCGCACGGAAAACTGCTACAGTAAGGGAATCAAATTAATTGTTCGGGTTTCATTGTGGAAAATAAAATGCTGAATCACCAAGCCTTTGAATACGCTTGCGCGCAGAGGAGAGGAGGACTCATCTTTTTGTTGCATGTTGACCCAGTAAATTTTCTTCTGACTTTCCTGTTCTGTTTGTTTTTTTTTCTAATACCATTGTATGAACCTCTTATTATTTTTTTTCTATAGGAGTGTATTGACTTCCCCTTCTCCTTCTCCCTTTTACTCTCACAAATCTTCTCTAATAGCCATAGCCCGCGCCACTGACAGGCATTTTTACCAGACTGAATTACTGTAAGACTATAATGTATTTTTAATAGTAATTCAATCGTTGCTGCTTTTTTTTTTTGCACTTATGCAGTGATGAGCGGGAGAGACTCCGTCTTCCTGTATGTCACCTTGTGCCTGTGTGATGTAGAACCAGCAACTTGTGTTGTTCTGTCATGTTCACTCTTTTCCTTTTCTCTGTATGTCCGTTGCCTTACCTTTGTCTTTTGCTGTGATGTTGTAGAGCTTGGGACTTATGGGAAACTAAAATATTATCACTCAATGACTGAGGAAGGTAAGCCTGAAAGTTTTCACTTCTTGATTCTTTGAGACAATCTCTGTCACCCCTTTTGTTTTTTTTTTCTCCATCTCCGTCATGAAACAGCACCCTCAGCGCCATTTTTTTTTTTTTTTTTTTTGTATTTGCTTGTGACATACAGTTTTCGCCTTTAAGTTTGACAACCTGAGATTTCACTGACTTAAGTGCAAATCATGGTAGCCATGCCATTTTTTTTTTTTAAATTGACCTTTTACTCTCATTTTGATTTCTTTTTATTTCTGCCCAGATATATTGTGTGTTACTGTGGTGCTGTGTTGTTATGGATTTTCTTTTCTTTTGCTCTACAATAACAAGATATTTCAAAGAAATCTAGAAAAGTACAGTCATATTTTGCTTATGTTTGATTCTCTGGGAAAGCCACCTCTGCTTCTTTGGATCCTTTTAACATTTTAGGTGATGCAGGCTGATAAAAGCACACACAAACACACATGCAGATGCAGTACATACCATTCCCTCCCACACTCACGCGCTCGGAGAAAGCACAAAGCACAAGGTTTTCTTCCCCCCCCCCTCATTCTTATTTTGGCCCCTTTACCCATCTGTGTTGCTGAGAAATGCATCATCCACGCCTCGGCGCTCACTTGCACCAGCAGCGAGTGCGCACATGTAAGACTTGCGTTGCTGAATTTGGCAAACCGGAGTGACTCATGCACCCAGTGGTTGCGTAACGAGCAGAGCCGACAGGGAAAATGAATGACTAGAAGAGGGCCGGGTTTGCTTATTCTTTAAAGACTCGGAAATTGCTTCATCAATATGCAAATGGTGCAGTTTTGACAATGTGTGCCCCTTATATGGACCCCCCCAGCGTTTTTTTCCCCATACAACACAGACTGAAGACAGCCATTTTTAAAAAAAAACTTCTCTTAATTAGTTTTCAATGGTTAGATTTTTCTTTTTTTTTTTGCCCGCACAACAAAGGCATAATGAAATTTCAAACTAAACCTCAAAAAAGGCAAAACGCAGTAGGTTGAATCACATAAATGTAATAAATTGTAAATGAATTTATCCAATTGGTTGATTTATGCTGTGGGCTGTACATTATTGAAATAAGGATTTTTGATTATGAAATGGACAACAAAAAAAGATACTCAGTATTTCTTGTGGTCAGGAGGGGGTAAAATGATTGAGATATTTTGTATTGGTTATCTAGTTTGACAACTTAATGGTTTATAACCCATTTATATTTACCTATTTTGCTGATTCTGTGGTAACTTCTACCTATGTGGGTGTTTGTAGATATTACAGCCAGAACTGAAACCAGATAACAGGGTGGGTTTCTTTAACATCACAGAATTTCCTTTTAATAACTTCAGCAGAAAGCCCAACCCTGCCACTCGTAAGCCCATATCCCACGCCCACATCGTAATAAATGAACACACGCAAGTGCACACTCACTGCCGCGCACAACCGACTCACAATGGCCGCTTAAGGTGAGTGATGTCAGGGCAGTGGAATGTTTGACGTCGTCTTGTGAAAATGTTCAGTATATGTGTTGGGCTTTGTGCGCATGTGTGTGTCTGAAAACGAGGGGGAGGTTGGGGAAGCTCTGTGCTTTGCCAAATAAATGACGAGACAAAGTGAGAGGAAGATGGTTTTTGCCTAAGATAGATGAGTGAGAATAAAACAAGCGGTGGAGAAATAAAGAGTGATAAAGAGGAGATAGGAGGAAGGCCAGTAGTGACTTGGGGTGGTTAATGATTTTGCCAGAAGGTCACAGACGGCGTTGACATGGCTGGGTGGAGTACGTATTGATGCGTCACTGTGACAAGCACTGACAAATCAGCCGTGCCCTCTTAAAATGAAGAGAAAGAAAAAAAGTCTTTCAAATTTATCGCAATGATTGGGACAAGGCAGGACATGCACGCAAAGTCGGACACGCACAGGAAGTCGGTTAAATTAAACATGGATGCACGACAGCAGCACGGTTAATGATGCACGAGGGGTTCTACACCAAAGGAACTCGATAGATCAGCCAGAATTTCTTGGGGTCAAATTGAAAACACCAAAGTTACATCAATTATTAAAATCTACCTTGTATCACATGGCAACCTGAAACCCTGCACTACATGTTTCTGGTCCATTTGGAGTCATATTTCTTCTTCTTCTTCATCTTTTTCTTCTTCTTCTTCTTCTTCTCAGCACTAAAAATATGGTTCATGAGTGAGTCATTGGCGGATTGCAGGCTGTGGGGATTTCATGGAAAGTCATTGTTTCACAGTCCAGCAGCCCGTCATTGCTGGTCATGACAGCATGAGCACAACTGCCTTGAGCCGTTGATTATAATGTCAAAAGGGCACGCAGCTTATATAAGCCACAAGGTCATGATGTTCAATTGATCAGCGGTTTTAATTCAGTCTACTGCGTCACAGCACCATCTTTCCTGTGTGATTGAGGATATGGAACCTGTTGATATACCAATACCAAGAATCTTGTCTGTTATTTATTTATATTTTTTATAGCATCTGTTAGATTCTCCAACTGTGTGTGTTTTTGCAATGAAAAACATGAAGCACTCCTGTTCACAAGATGCTAAAACAAGATAAAAGCTATCCTAATGATGAAATGAATGAATAGCTGTCCCCAGCTAAACCATTGCGTGCTTTTGGCTTTCGCACTAGCCTCTCAACTAACATCTCTTGTGAGTTTTTGAACCAAGAACGGAACGAGAAAACGAGTCTATCTGAGCTCCAGGGGGCAGATCGCTCCCGACCAGGACATTGCAGGATCATCAATATATGATATGCTGAGTTATATTGACTGTTGATTTTGTGTCAGTGGCAGTTTTGTGTGATCCCCTGCCCTGCTTGTACTGCGCCTTTTGAAATGTGACCCTTCAGGGGTCAAAGGTGACAGAGGAGCGCTGACTGGGTCGAGGCCAAGAGGCTTCGAAGACGCTGCGGCTTGCAGCGCTCCGTTCCTTCTATAACCACTCTGGCGATTATTTTTGCAGGTAAATTTCGAGAGAAGGCCTCCATCCTTCACAAAATCGCTAAAAAGAAGTGCCAAGTGGAAGACAGCGAGAAGGCCAATGGCGTCGCAAGCCGTTCAGGTAAAAAAACCAAACAGCTACATTTATTTTCCTTAGATGTTAAAGGAGAGGCTTGACATTTTGGGCAACATACGCAATTGCTTTTTTTGCTGAGCCTTATACCTTTTTTATGCCCTATGCACTAAATATAAAGCTACCAGGCAGGTAGCTTAGCATATCATAAAGACTGGAAACTGGGGCTAACAGCTAGCCTAGCTCCGTCCAAAGGTTATACAATTTAGTAGCAACTCTAATGCTCAACGATTAATCCCTAAAATAAACCAATGTGTTGTTTTTATTAAGATTAAACAAACAGGTATGAAGACTGTTCCCAATTTCAAGTCAAATTTTGTTTATCCATCCTAAAATGTTAAACTATTGCTTTAAATCAATATTAGATTATTGTTCACTAAGGTCCGCTTGTTGTTGCTTAAACCTCATGACTACAAGGATTTATATTTCTTATATTGGCCATTAGGACTGTCCTCCTCAAAGAGTTAATGAGCATCACATCCGATGTTAAACAAGCATGACATTATCAAGAACTGGCAAATTGATTGCAAGTGTTGTCCTCGAGCGGCATTTGAATCAATCACATTCACTGCCAAGTGTTATTTATGTGTGCTTTTCACTTGAAAGAGCACCGCACCAAAGGGATAAACAGGAGGCCAGGGGAAGCGCTTTCATGGTCACAATGTAGTCCGAGCCGCAGAATCAAAGGGAGACAGATGTTTATCAACAAGGCAGAATTATGCTAACAGCACTGCCTTAACATATTACCATCTTAATCAAAATTTACGACTGGTCTTTCGGGCCATGCATATCTTAGATGTAGTCGGTGGTGTCTAAAGTGAGACAACGTTTTCTCTCTTTGGTGTGTTATGCATGTGGTTAGTTTCATATTCCATTTTATCCGTACAGCATCCAAGCAAAGGAGCAAGGTCGTGGGTCGGACAACAGAGGTCTCAGGTTGCATGAGCAATCCGAGAATCTTTCTAATTGTGTCACTGCCACCCTTGGATGAAAGCAATTTCTACGGCAATTACGGTTTTATCATCTGATTACACGGCTTTCGGCTAGTTGTGTTTTAATAAGGGCTGTTAAGTAAGTCTGGCCTCAAATGAAAGTCCCATCAGCCACCAGGAAAGGATGAGGGTGAGGGGTGATAGTAATAGACGTTCACATTCATACACAGGGCGATAGCACGTTTTCACATCAGATTCAACGACAGAAATGTGGGTGAAATAGACTACATATATTGTATTCATATAAGTTGTCAATTAAAGTCTTTGAGATTTAAATCAAATCATCCAATGAGCAGTTTTGTGCAGAGGATGGAAAAACGGGTTTACTACTTAACATTGGCGAGATGCTGTCTCCCACATCTCTGTACGTCATAACAACTAACACTCCCATGTCTATTTTTGAGCATCAGGAGCTTTTGTTCCTCTAAATGCTTTTCACTTTAATTGTTATTCCAACGTCCCACAGATAAGAACCTCCCAAACAGCTCCAGTGTGGAAGTGGAAGTGACGCCGCCCATGAATGGAACGGCAGGGCAAGAGGGAGAGACGGTAAGTTATCACAGTACACATACATGCACTGTGCGCACACAACAACAGAGGAAGGAGTGCAGTCTGCTGGGAAAACTCAAGTCAATCAAATCAAATATCCCCCAGCCCGCTAATTGGGTCGAGTTATGAAATGGGAACAAAACTGATAGGTTGACATTAAAGTCAGAGAGAGATTTATTAATATTTTATGCCTCTCATCTGTGTCTGTGTTCCACCTTGAGCGTGATTGATGCAAAGGTTGCGGTGGCTGTGGCACAGGTCACTGCTGCTGATAATTTCCCAGCATGCTCTTGGGCGATTACCTCCATCTTCAGCCAGACCTGCCAAAGACCCACCTCCTCCCACAGAGTTCTGTAATCACACGCCTCACTCACCTGCTGCTCCCCCACCACTGGGCGCTCGAAACGACCACATGCTCTCACACATGCCTCTGCACAAACACACACACACACACACACACACACACACACACTGACTTTGACGCTTGGCCCGGGCACACTGAGTCTCAAAATGGCAGCTGCAGCTGTTGTGCTGGCATGAGCGATGACGGTTGGACACGGCGGCCCGCCAGGCCAGCAGACGGTCCTGGGGCAAGAGGGCAGCGATTCAACGTGGCACAGGAGGCAGAGGACACGGGCGTGCCAGTCATTCTCAATGGTTACAAGAGAGGCCGCAAAACGAACTGGACTCAGCATTTTTATTTTTTTTAAGGGCTTTTTTCAAAAAGTTGCATTTTCAACTTGGTCTTAGTGGCTGAAGTATTTACTTTAAACGCTGTTTGAAAATTAACAAATCATTTTCTGATTTCATTTTAGGCTGTTTGATAGTGCATCACAGTTTTTCTAAAATATACATAGATCAAGCAAGCAATCAAACTTTTCCGCAATTCACAATTCAAATCGCTTCTTTGGTGATTAAAGACTCTGATTTAGAGACTACTGCATATACAACGTCAATCAATAATTGAAAAGACAACAACCAACAATTGTTGGACCCAAGGAGTTGAAAAAAAGATCTTTCTCCATCTTGAAATTCGGCAGTTGCTGACGCACAGCATCCCTCCTGCTTATGACAGAGCAGTTTACAGGAACAGTCATCTGTAAATTTAAACTCGTGTGGATGCATCTAGGACGATCTCAGAATAGGCTACGAGCTCTGAGACTCGACATGACCACGTGCATATTGATCTGTTCCACTGCAGTTATTTTCAGATTGATCTCTCACTCTTGGGTTTATAATAGTCTTTACTGATAAGACTTTCATCCCTCCCCTGAAACTGATATGTATGTAAAAATTAAGGCGATGCAGCCTCCTTCAGATAAATTTTCAGACTCGCTTCGAAACTTTTTTTCGAAGGGGAAGTTGTAAAACCTGACAGATGCGATTCACAGCATTTAGAGGAGCTGGACACTTATTGGCGTGCTCAAATCTCACATGCTGCTATTTTTAGAGGACCGTCCCACAGTGCAACTGTCTGTCTTCCAGAAAGTAGCTGGAAACAGCTCCCACCTTCGTATGCCGCCAGAGGCCCCGTCATACTAATTGTCCAATTCCTCCTGGATACCTTGGCAACCAAGATTGGGGAATAGTTAAGGTCAAATTAAAATCAGCACAATTTACCAGCTCCCCTTCTTTGTCGGTAAAACGCCGGAGAGCAGTACTGACAGATATTATCATGGAACAGTCATCTTTTTTGATTGAGCACATTCAGTATATTACTCGCAGCAAATTGCCTTTCTGTAAAAAAAAAAAAATGGCCAGGATTTTCTACTCTCGGTGCGCGTTTTGAATATTCATGAGCGTGTAAATCTCCTGTAATCATGTCTTTAAATAACTTACTGGTAAACCAAAGGAAATCATAACCTAAAGGATCTCATGACTCATCCCACCTTCTCCATCTCAACGAAAACTATATGAAAAAAAACCAACTTGTTTATCTTTCTCTTTAGCCATTTTCTTTTCTTTTTCTGATCCAGATGGAGCCTCTGTGTAAAAAAAAAGAATTTTACCAAATTCAACATGCTGATTGCAGCTGTTACCATCTCACATGCGCCAAAGATATTAAACTTGTGTGAATAATGTGACCCTGTTATCAGAAGATTTGTCAAACGATTAAAAGGAAGGCAATCGTTAAAATCAGGTACCTAGTGCATGATACAAAAACTTAAAGGATCCAACCTTTACCTGTGCTTCCTGAAGCATGGCCCACAACTGTGTTGTGCGATAGGAAAAGTTGGATCAACAAAGTAATGCGTCAGGTTTGCTGCCTCTTTGCAGTCGTGGTTATGGACTTTTCTTTTCTTTCTTTTTTTTACTAGTTGAACCACTTGTGGCTTTCTTGCCTCACACCAGTGCGAAGGCTCCCGTTCGGGACGGAAACAAAAATTGCAAATGTCACACCTCCAGTCGGAGCTCTGTGGCGCCTGGTAAAAGTCAGTGCCTTTAAGCTCTGCGTTGGCAGTGTTGCCAACTGAGGCACCGCAGGGCAGGAAAGGCCCCCAAGGGGCTGGCATTTGGCAACAAGTCAGAGTAGGGAGCACCAGCTCTATGGGTAGAGATAATCATAAATGGACAAATGACGGACCCGTGGTGCGAGGTATCAGCTAGAAACACCTGGACTCACCTGCTTGCAGTCAACAGATCCATGAAAGCGCTGCAGAGCCGCGATTCAGCATAACGCAGCTTTCATTAGAAGGCGCTTGTATTACTATTAATATAAAAAAAAACTGCAGCCATAGTAATACTAATGCAAGCCACTCATATCTTTGCATCATTGAAAAGCAGCGGATTAGGTTCAGAACTGATCTCCACAAAGCCTCAGGTTTCTGGTTTTAGGCCTTTTTAAAAAGAAAACAATGCAGCCATCTGGATATGGAGAGCAGGAGAAATGAGGAGGCTGAGCATAAGTAATGCAAGCGCTGCCTTTTGTTTGGCAGCTCTGATTACCAAGGTTACCGGGCAATGCTCAGCAGCAGTAGCAGTTACAGCTGGATAAGCGCCATATGGTTCAGGAATTGTGCAGAAGCCAACATCAAAGATTTCCGCGTCACTCCCTGGGCCTGCTTAGCTGATGTGATTGAAGCTATTAAGACTTAAATGGTTTTCTTGGGGAAAATAATTATTAACTGAGCAACATCTGTTATCAACATCTGTCCTGTTTTATGTTTTTCTTCTCACTGTCTGTTGTCTGCACCATTCTTCTACTTGTTATTTGTTGTTGGTTTTTTTCAGCCGTTGCTCACTCTCGAAAGGCCCATTGACAAATTCTAGGTCATCAATGTGTTCTGCTTAGATCTGCAAGTGTGGACCTGTTCTCTACAAGTCCCTTCGGCTCTTGGCATCCTGTATAATTGGATACACAGGGACCCCGCATATCTTTCCACTCTCAGAAGGCGTTGTTGTTGTACCGTTAAAGTTTGCAAAGTGCCAGAGTGTTTAACTGCGAGGCTGCTTTTGCATAAGGCAGCGCAAAAAGCCCAAAAATAATAATTTCATTGTCCTTCTCCGCCCACCGGCTCAGTTGCATCGTATGTGTCATTGGTGACAGCTTATTTGATGCTGATCCGCACACGAGTGACAGTCTTTGGCTCACTCTGCATTCCTGTGGCAGGTCCAATCAGACCCCGGGGTGGGGGGGGGGGGATCTGCCGCTGCAGCCAGCATCAGCATCAGCAGTCAGCGGTGATGAGCCCCCGGGTGCCTGGAGAGGCAGAGCCCTTCAGGCTCGATGCAATCTCCCAGATCACAGTCATCAGACTGCTCTGTCTCAAAGTCACGGCAGTGCAAAGGCACGTGCACATGGAGGCCCTGCCATCAATTTCTGCAGACGGCTGTGCTGTCTTGTGTCTCTCTCCCTCTCTCTGGAAGTGCTTGTGTTGCAAGAGTGCTGCTTGAATCTCTGGAGAGCTGCTATAGGGAAGTTATGAAGCTAAATAGACACTTGGATTGTAATGAATTTCCATGCAAAACGAATGTCCAAATTTCAAACGTTGCCTTATATTTCCCTGATATTCCCATTTACTCCCATTTACTTTTTATACATTCTTTCAAGACTGTTTATACCATCTCTCTTTTTTGATTTATTGTCTGTACATGTACATATTTAGATTGAAAACTCACCTGTTCAGACTGCACCGTCCTCCCTGAATTTATTATATTAAACACAAAAAGAAAAATACTTGCACTTAATTACAAATAGCACAGCGTTTTTTGCCTATTTGATGAAAGTTTATGTACTTATTAATTCTAGCACAGTAATATCTTCATGGTTGAATGCACTTATTGTAGGTCGCTTTGGATGAAAGCGTCTGCTAAATGAATGTAGTGTAATTTACATGTTAGGTTTCAATCCCATTTTCTGTGTTTTCTCTCTAAGTTAATTCTGTTAAATATTAGTTAAAATATTGTAGCTTCTATTGTACTATTTTATCCTTTACTTTATAGTCTCAATTTGTGTTTGTGTTACCTAATTAGGCACCTACATAAATTTCATTGGACTTGTACAATGAAAATAAGAACTTTATCTACCTGTTTGGTAAATTCAATTATGTGGACACCAGCTTCATTTGACAGCACCAGACCAAACATAAACAAGCAGCTTCTTTTGGTTTCTCCTCTCAGGCTGAGGATGAGGAGGAAGAGGACCAGCCTCTGAGCCTGTCATGGCCCGAATCCAACCGCAAGCGCCTGACCTACCTCTTAATCATACCCATCGTCCTCCCCCTGTGGCTGACGCTCCCTGACGTCAGGAAAACGGTCTGTGTGTGTGTGTGTGTGTGTGTGTGTGTGTGTGTGTGTGTGTGTTGTGTGTGTGAGGGACATACCGAGACAAACAAAAAAACTATGTCAGCTTGTTCTCTGGATAACTGTGCATTTGTGTCTTTGTGTTTCAGTCGTCAAAGAAGTTCTTCCCAGTCACCTTCTTTGGTGCCATCTGCTGGATCGCAGCCTTTTCATACCTAATGGTTTGGTGGGCTCACCAGGTACCAAGTTCTCAAAGACCTGTGTACTTTTTAGGACATGGCACTGTTAAAAAAAATGAAAAGCATTTGAGGGGTGATGCAATACCCAGTGCACGTGTTGTATACAGGCTACTAAATATACACTATATATACTATATTTGCACCGCCATAGTTTCATGTAGATACGAAATGTTTTCACACAACATAAAAGGTCTATAACTTTGATTGGATTGCTGTGTACAATGCTTTATGTCCTGATGTCCCTCGCTCTCTTTATCACAAACAGATTTTCAATCCCGCCCGTGTCGGTGTCCCGTTAAAACATCCGCAAAGTTTTATTTCATCCTCCTCGACAGGCATACAGAACAAAAACTCAATAGATACTGCTTTCACCGTGCACGCTCACGCGACAAGTGTGCGGTTACCAGCAGGCAGACGATCAGCTCAACACCGACGCTGCTCTGTGCTCTGGATTTTGTCAGACGGGTAAAAACAATGCCCTGCTCCCGGCTATGCCGACACGCAGCGTGATAGAATGTTGTCTGATCATGACAGCAGTCTAACAACAATAATAGTATTCTCATAATAACATAATCCTTGTCCCAAAAATAAAAAGATGGAGCTGTCTTTTTTTCCCTCAATTTCGTCTCCTTGACATTGAAGATGGAGCCGTATTCTGTAATCCACTCACGAATGAATAATTACAACGGCCTTATTCCAAACAGAGGGACTGTCCGAGCCAGAGTTTTGTCACCTCCATCAGTTCCCAAGCATCACAAGGAAATTGAAAATAGCTGGAATGAAAGATTAGGTTTTATTTACCCCAAAGCTTAGTTTCCTTGTTTTCTTTTTTTTTCTTCTTCTTTTTTGCAGGTTGGAGAGACCATTGGGATTACAGAAGAGATTATGGGCCTGACTATATTAGCAGCTGGAACCTCCATCCCTGACCTCATCACCAGTGTCATTGTGGCACGCAAGGGGCTGGGTGATATGGCTGTCTCCAGCTCGGTCGGCTCCAACATCTTCGACATCACCGTTGGGTACGCCATCTGAGCACGACTTGAGTCCGTGCAGTGTCTTACTATTTTTGATGCCTTACTTGTTGTAGTTTCGAGGTTACGCACGAAAGAATATCAGGTCCTTTATACTGGCTCTGCGCTCAGGTCTACCCTATTCCCGAGAGCAAATCCAGTACCACGTATACAGGTTGAATGTTTGTAGATCAACAACAGAAGAACAAATTTTGTTAATTTCATGAATCCTGGGAAAACTGCCATGTGTTTGGTTAAATTGATAAATGTATTGTACGATCTTGCTCTATAGTTCTTTTATTTATATACCCAACTGTAGCTTTATTTAAACAGTTTTGTTTAAATTGATCATGGACATGCATACTGTAGGCTCCAAAGCCAAAGTGTAACCCATACAAATCCTTCTTTCATCACCGCATATAGGTGAGAAATGGACAGCAGAAAAGGGATTTTTTTTTCTGAGTTACAGATTTATTGCTGTCACATTGTGTCATATTATCTGCATATTACATAATGCCCTGTGGAGAAACTTGATACCCACAAAAAAAATGTTTTGGGTAAATGTCTCTTTATTTTAAGTTCGTACGGTTTTCATCACATAACATTTGTAATGAATTGTTGGCAAGTGACAAGCTGACTAATAAATTATGAGTCTAATTGCAGGAAGTATAAATTGCTAAATGACTGTAGTAATGTAGATTACAGATAGTTGGATATACTATAGGTCTCTTTACCCAGAAGGTAAAACTGTCTCCTTCTACAGTATAGTACCTACAGTATTTTTTTATGTTCTTTTAGTAGGTCATCTTTTTTGGCTTTTGTAAAAAATGTGTGTGTGTGTGTGTGCGTGTGTGTGCGTGTGCGTGTGCGTATTTGCAGACTGCCATTCCCCTGGCTCCTCTGGTCCTCCTTCAACGACATGAAACCGGTGCAAGTCAGCTCCAACGGCCTCTTCTGTGCCATCGTGCTCCTCTTCCTCATGCTCATCTTTGTCATCATCTCCATCGCCGCCTGCAAGTGGCGCATGAGCAAGCTGCTCGGCTTCATCATGTTCATGCTGTATTTCGTCTTCCTGGTGGTCAGCGTCATGCTGGAGGACAAGGTCATCTCCTGTCCGGTGTCCGTCTGAGGACCTTCGAGGACCTACGTCCTCACCCCTTGTCACCACCACCCCAACTACAGCCATCTTTATTATCTGCCATCACTCTCACCTGACCTATGTGATCCTCTACCCTGGGAATAAAAGAAGAACGGGATGAGAGAAGGATATAAGAATATGAAGAAAGAAAAAAGGAATCTACCATTTCAGGGGGCAGGAGGTGGCGGGTAGCGGTTAAACCAAAAAGGGCACAAGACTTTCGCTTGGCTGAGTCAGCGCAGGTCAAACCTGAGTGGATTTTTATTAACGATTATTATTGTTATTAATATTTATCGGCAGGTGAGGGTTATTATGGGTGTATCAGCCAAATATAGAAACATTATGCATGCCATTAGTGTCACTAGATGGAGAGAAAGACCCCCTGTGAACTTTGGGGGTGAAACTAAAAACTTAGGATGCGCCGAATTAAACTCTTAACAATAAATGCAGTGATTGAGCTAAAATTGTGAGCATATTTGAGCAAGTTCAACAGACTGAGATGCTGCCAGCGAGAGTGAAGAGGAGTTTGTGGAATGCGGAAATGGCGCAGTGTGGATGAAGATTTTGTTCCAAACGTTTCTCCTGTTTGAGGGTATTGAGCGGAAAGATTCTCATGTGTGCTTTGCACCTGAGCAACGACGGAAGAAAGACTCTTGGGAGGCAGACAGAATTCGTATTATTTTTTTGATTTTTTTTCATAAATCCTTGTGCTCATTCTGAGTGACAGGTTTAATCTTTCCCTCCTCCCTGCCAGATGTCATTTTTCACCACTGAATGTTTTTTCGCAGGAGGGGATTCATTTTCATGAAATATTTAAAAGTAGCATTAGTTGTACTGTAGCAGTATTAGTTGGTGTAGAGTCCTCTTGACAATCTGCACCTCTTCTTCTTCCCCCTTTTTTTTCGCCACTGGACACACATTCTGATTGTACAGACGTGTTCACGCTTCACACGCACCGACTGATGAAGGCGAGAAAAAGAAGCCTAACTGAAGTTCAGCCAGCCTTCAATATCTTTCACTGGTTGGAGTATCTTAGGCTCATTAAAGTTCCATAACGAAGTCAATGTCAAAATAACACATTTGAAAATAACTTAGCAGTGTTTAAGCGTCATGGTTGATTATAGATTAGTAAATGTGTAGTGCTTTGTTCACAGTAGAACTGGGCTCAACTCACTGGCTAGTCAAGCTCCTGGGGTAGTAGTTTCAAGGAATCAACTGCATGTCAAATTACAAAAACAAAAAAAAACTTGAAGGTGAATAATACCAGTCAACATTTGAGAAGTCGTACAGCAAAAAACGTATACTTTTTCAAACATGTTTCATAACTTCTGAATGCAAACCAGTGCTCAGTCTCTGTGTGTGTTAGAAAAATGTCGACATGTGCGGTCAATGATATCTATCAATCTTGTGCAATTTCTTTTCTAATCAAAGGTGCTTTCGTGTGCATGTGTGCGAACTGCATTAGAAGTCATCACACACTGACCGTTCCTTAAATTTACCTATGGATAGAGGCGACGCGACCAGTATTTTGCAACTACCTGCAGACAAGCATATAGTAAACCATAATCACAAGCTACATAGAATGTGGAAACCACAGATTTAACAGCAATATACCATGTGTGTCACCCCCCCCCCCCCCCCCCCCATGCGTGTCACCCGCTGTCCCTTCTGTCCGATGTGGTCCACAACCCCCGACCATTTGTCCTGTATTGGACCCACAACCCCCTTCCTGTTAGCGCTGGCCAGGAACACCCGCTTTACCTCAACACAGCCACTGTACAGCAGCTTAGTAGGAATACTGTAACTGTAACTGTAAAATAATAGTAAATAGATTCTCTGAACTCTCTGAAAGGGAAAAATGCATGCAAGGAATTTGGGCTGGTTACCCACTGACTGTACAGCTGAGCGTATCCAACTATGTATGTTCACTTTTATGCATCCATTCAGAGATGAACACCAAGAACTCCTTGGTTTTACTTTGTAAATATAAACTCCTGGGTTGTTGTTGTGGGGGGGGGTTTTTTGCAAGAACCAACTAGTTCACACGTGTATTTTAGTCTCTTTGATTTATTGTTATTTTTTGCAGTAGTGGATGGAATCAGACATGCCTCGTGGTATTACTGGGCAAAACACAACACAAGAGCATTTATTTTTAGACTACTCTACATCTAATAAGCATACATTAAACTGTAAACATGCCTGTTCAGTTTCTGGTAAGAAAGGAGGGTTTCATATTGCCTCCTGTAGGACTATTGCCACCATTTGGTACAGGTTGCAAAAGTAGAGGGGTAGGAAAACTATGATCCATGCACAAACCAAACACCTATATGTAAAACTGTTATCCGGTGTGTGTGTGTGTGTGTGTGTGTGTGTGTGTGTGTGTGTGTGTGTGTGTGTGTGTGTGTGTGTGTGTGTGTGTGTGTGAGAGAGAGAGAGAGAAGAACTAGCCGTTCCACTGTTTCCTGCTAAGGTCAGCTAGTATTTTGCTGGCATTAGTTGCAAAAAGTGAATTTCTGTGTTTCTCAAAATGGCAAAACTACTTTTCTTGCTTAAACAAGTTAAGAGGTCATTGGGTGTAGTTGACTTCTTACCACTAAGGTCACATGCATATTTTACCTGTGCACTTCTATTCTTAAAACCCCTCCTTTCGAGACCACACGTTTCTTTCTTTCTCTCCCTAAGGTTTCCGCGATGTTTTCGCGTGAGAGCATGAACGGTGAGGATAAAAAAAGAAAAGATTTTGAAAAAAAACAACAACGCTGTAACCAGTTTAGCACGAGAGCTTAGCATCGATTGAGGTTTCCAGGGTAAGCGGCTGTGAAAGTTGACCACCAATGAACATTCTTGCACTGTAAATGTTTTATTTTATTGGTGTTGATGTAAGATTTATTTAAGGTGTAAATATATACAGATACAAATTAACCATATAATCTATATGTGTAAAAGAATATGTCTCTTTATGTAAAAACTCAAAGTATATAATGAAACAAATAAAGATGATAATTGAAATATGCAACAATGTGTTTTCTGTTTTTTACTAGTACTCATACATTTAGAAGTATTTTTTCATATCAATCCTCCTATTTAGTATTTCCATGTATTCAATGTTTTATAATACATTGTAGTGGTGTCGCTAGTGCACTAAAACATTACAATTTTTAGTCTTCATTAATTAATCTAAAAATTAGAAAGCTATTTGTTCATGTGTATATATCAAGACAACAATTTTCACAGTGAAATGATTTTCCACATGTGATGAAACATGTTTCATTGCTCCAGAGAAATTTTGTTCATTAAAATCACCATTTACTTGCATTATGGGAAATATAAGATCTTCTCTACAAAAGTCGAAGTTTCTCCGCTTGTGCTGCATCAATTTTAACCATCTTTTTTTTGTCTTGTGAGTTTCATGTACATTATTTCATCTGTGCATCATTTAATGGAGTAGACTATTATTCTTAGATTCATTCCTACAGCATGTAGTGGTGAAACTCATATTTGAGGAGTTGGAGCATCTTTAAAATGTTTAAATAAAAATCTGTGTAGCCAGTTCCAAGTCATGCGGAAGGTCCCATGGGATGCACACCTGGCAAATTCTTCAGTAAGCCTTTGTCCTCTTTGAATTTTTTTCTAATCTTAAAAAGTAATCAGCGTTGTTAGATGGAAGGGAGACCTCCCATCCATACTGTGTTTCGTCTCCTTACGAGGGCAGTGATTTGCTTTTGTTCACTTCTCACGAAGTGTAAAGAAGATGGTTTTCATCCTGTGTGCATGAAGATGAGCTGTGGACATTGTGGAAGAGGGCGCCCTCTTGAGATCAAACTCTGATACTTCAATGTAACTAAACGCTATAGAGGCAAGTGGTCCACTGTGATGCTGTCCTGATAATCCACCCCCTTGAAACTGCCCTCCACTAGTTTTCCACGGAATTACGCATGGCTTTCCGTCCAATTTCGACTCTGAATTTCAAAAAAAAATAACCAGAAGCCTTCACAACATGAGTCAGACTTCTGGCTTTTGTCCTTCATGTTGCTGGTAGACTTTGCATGTCAAGCTCTGTTTTTGTAGTTTTTTTTTTAAAACTGATGACTAATGTTGTGAAATCACAGAAGTAGTTTTCCAAGGTAGAGTAGATAAGAAACCCCTTCTGTGTGTGTTACTCAACCTTGTTCTTTTTAGGACTTTCCAGACTCTTTGAAGTTATTTCTCTTTTTTTCTTTTCTGTAAAGACACGATACTTTGGTTTGGAAAACATGATGATACGGTAAGTCTGATGTTTTAGTGTAGAGATGAACTCTTCTCTAAGTGTTGCTCAGCATGGCATGACGGAGACAGTAAGTCATTAATGTCCTTAACATTTATTTTAAATGTTTGAACAAAAGTGGTTCATTATTTACCACATAACCATTTACACTTTCAAGCTAGGACCAAATATAAACAATGAAAATATTGCTTTCAAGTTAAACTGATGAGAGATCTTATGAAGATAAGGTAAAGATAACATTGTTTAAATTCTAAAACCAGAGCCACAAACTAAAGAACAATGATTCAGTGCCTCGATGTAAATAAGCATGTGGTTATGAATAATATTTTCCTGCAAACATTGTCAACTCCTACTGGTATTATTTTATCTCTTTTATATTAGATAAGATTTCGCTGCAAACTTCTGCTTTCAAATCCTTATGCTTTTTCTTACTTGTATTTTTATTAATACTCCTGCTCCAAATTATGCTTTTTACTTTAATTACTTGTCTTATTTACATCCTATTTCATCCTTTTAAGATCAATGGGTTCAGGGCCAAACGCTTCTCGCCTTTTTTCATTTTGACTTGTTGTAAATAGTTTAATGGTTTCATCCAATTCAAATGTCCAAGTGAGTCGGGACAGTGTACCAGTGAGGCAGATCGCACAATACTGGGACCCTGAAACGAGAGCAGCTAAACGGAAGTCAGCCACCATTCATTTGATTATTAAAATATATTTTATGGAAAATAAAAGCCAATTTCCTTCTTTCATTTTCATGCTTAACGCTGTTCCTGTTTCAGATTAGTTATCAGTGTAGCTTTGGTAGTCTCAGTTTTGTTCTGTTTTTACTGTTTCTGTAGTTTTGGTGCTGGTGGTTCGTGGTCAGTTCAGGAAAAAGCCAATTCCGGTGAACTTAGGAGGAGCCCAGATGTATACACTGCTAATCATAGCATGTAGTGGACAGGCTGATGGAAGGTCATATTTTTTTATAGTCAAGTTTGATTGCAAATTTTTTAAAAAGAAATCAAGATTCCTTTTAAATCTGTGAGTCAGTGACGGTGTCACCAGAGTCTGTTGGGATTCTCTCTCCTCCAGCTCACATTTCAAATGGGTCTTTCTTACCTCATTTGCCAGCAGTTAATGAACTCCACATGGTTCCGGGCGCAAGGTCAGGAGCACCGGGGGTGGCTTGTTCAGCAAGTCTGCTTACTATCGGCCAGACTTTGCCCAGTGACTTCATCTGCTCGCCGTTACAGGGCGTGCTTGCATTTGATTCAGCAAAAAAAAAGGTCTCAGAGGAGAGGAGGCTCCCGGCCAGATCCTGCACACTCACTCCGTCCTGTTACGAGCGTGGCAGCAGAGGAGTGAGAGAAGAGTTTCAAAATAGCTCCGACGCAGGCGAGTCATCAGCAAAACTGCCGCGTTTGGCTGTTTTTTGGGGGGGATTCATGTGGGGAGTAATTTTTCATGACTCCACGTTAAAAAAAGGAGGGGTGGGCCTCAGTGGACCTCGGGCCGTGTGATGACTCACAAGAGGGTCTGTGCTGATCTGAAGTGTAGCTGCTGCACATGTGGCTGTGTGATTCAGCTCGGGAAAGCGTCTGCCAGAGGGTTTTTGGTTTGCAGTGCAGAGAAAATGGTGCACAACAACGGCTGATGCAGGTCAAGCCAGTACAATGATAGTTGACAAGCACTGATTTGTCACCATGAAAATTTTAACTGAGTCAGAAGCAGTGAAATAACAGCGAATATGGAGAATTTGTCTCATCCTTTCTGAACCGCAATTTGGATAAAAAATAACAAATTCTCTGATGAACAGATACAGACCAAAAACTTTAACAACCTTTAAAACTATTAAGGGTTATTGATTAAAAATGTCATGAAATTAAATGCAGATACAACCGGTAAAGAATTGTATTGCCATTACATTATTTTTTTTCTTCACTTCACTATTCACTTATGTGAACATTAAAGGAAAAATGTGGTAATCCAGCGGTAAAACGCATCTGTTCAATGTGACAAACTTTAGATGGATATTTCTGTGTTAGACAACATTAATATCACCTGATATCATTATCACAGTTTGTCACTGCTGGTAACTAAAGGTCAGAAAATACAAAATAATATTCTTACAAGGTGACACACAACTGTGTCAGAACCTGGAAAATATAAAAAAAATAACCTTTTTGTCCCAAAAGCCTGTCTTCGGCAAAAAAAAAGAAAAAAGGAGTAAAACATCATTGGTGGATCAATCTGTAGAACTCCTCAATCACATGAATGAAAATGGATCATGACCAGCTTTACTTTAAACTCAAGTTGAAGACCCTTTTTCAAAGAGTGCTCAATCGTGTATGAACATGTGCGATCCGTTGATCGTCATTAAGTTTTATGGTTCTCCACATAAGGGTCGCTGGAGCCAATCCCAGCTGACATTGGGCGAGAGGCGGGGTACACCCTGGACAGGTCGCCAGCCTATCGCAGGGCCACATACAGAGACGGACAACCATTCACTCTCACATTCACACCTACGGTCAATTTAGAGTCTCCAATTTAGCTGACCCCATTCTGCATGTCTTTGGACTGCGGGAGGAAGAGAACCCACGCGTACACGGGGAGAACATGCAAACTCCACACAGAAAGGCCCTGGTTGGTTTGAACTGGGACTCGAATCCAGAACCTTCCTGCTGTGAGGTGACAGCGCCAACCACTGCACCACGGTGCAGCCCAGTATGATGGTCATTTTATTTTATTATTTTATTGTGTGTTTTGTTCCTTATTTGTACAAATGCCAATTTCGGGAAGGGCAGTGCTAATTAGCTGAGGTTATAAATGTTGTGAAAGTAAATCATTTTAAGATTTACTACTTTTATGATAATATAAATCATGATAATTATAAGTTAAGATATTATAATGATCATAGGGACATAGGGCTTGAATATCATATAGAGAAAAAAAAGCCGTTGATATGTTTATAAGTGTCTTTGACACACACACACACACAATCAAGCAGAACCTACGCACACGCCTTGCTGCAAGGTCACAGGCCTTTTATTGTTTTTTTCAGTGATGACATCTGAAATTCAATACCTTTGACAGATTTAATAAGTAGGTATAAATA